>NC_133469.1:24897056-25107056 GCF_048565385.1 Saimiri boliviensis | reverse complement strand
TTAGTCCTCACGATCCATATCTGATATCTACAGGCTTGTGTGCCCTCTTTTTGCCCTTTTCACGGTGTCCCTAGAAGCCCCGGTAAATCTTCCGGTCACTGACTGTCTGGCTGGCTGTACCTTGGTGGAACTCCAGGACCTCAGCCTCAGTCTTAGACACAGCCCCTTGGTCAGGGGGGCTTTGGATTGAAGGTGCCTTCCTGGGGGCAAGGTACCTCCTGCCCAGCCTAAGAATGGAGTGGAGGCGAAATCTGAACCCTGGCCCATTCACTTCTCAGTTGAAAGACCTCAGGCAGTTCCTTTGTTTTTTGACTTTCAGCCTCAATTTCCTCTTCCCGAAAATTGGCCTTCCCAGCTGTCCTGTGCCTACAGCCAACTTACTCCCAGGTGTCCTTCGACACCGCCTCTTGTGGGCAGCCTTCCCCATTCTCCCCTCCCTTACTGGATTTAGCTACCCTCCCACGTGCTTGGACAGCCTTTAGGCATAATCCCAAATCGCCCCCAGGAATTATTCACATGGCTACCTCTCCCTTCAGACTGTCTTACTCCACCCTGTACCCTGAACGCAGGTACGTGGCCCTGGCATGGACCAGGCATCAGGATTTGTGGACCAACCCATTTCCAATTTACAAGCATCAACCAGCCGGGCGTGGTGGCTCACGCCTGTAATCCCAGCACTTTGGGAGGCTGAGGCAGGAGGATCACATGAAGTCAGGAGTTCAAGACCAGTCTGGCCAACATGGTGAAATCCTGTCCCCCCACAAAAAAAAAAAAAAAAACACGAACCAGCCTGTGAATGAGAAGCACTGGACTGGGGCTCTCGGCAGCCATGCTTCCCCTGGAAAACTGACCTTTCCTGAGCCCTCACTGCATGCTCACCTATTGCTCAGCTCAGCACAATGTACCCAGATTATTTCCCCCTTTTACATAAGGAATAACTCAGATTTGGAAAGGGGAGATTATTTGTCAAGGTCATTTAGCAGGTTGGGGGCAGAGCTGGGGGTCTGAAACCAGGTGTGTCCCTTTGACCAATGCCCTTATCTGTAGGATTCCTTCCCCCACCCTCGGGCAGGGCCTGGGTCTAGGGAGGAGGCCAGAGGGAGAGATAGGAATTCAAATTGGTGGTGCTGGTGGTGGGGGAGGGCGAGGTGCTGGGAGTGGCCAGCACTCAGGGCTTGGGCAACAGGGTGCTCTGCAGAGCCACTGGGTGGGGGGAACAGCAGGGGCAGGCACAGACCTGCTGAGTCAGAGATGCCGCAGGGACTCAAGGGGGAGGTGTTTGGCAGATGGCCGTGGGCTGGGGCCCGGCAAAAGCACCCCAGGGTTGCAGGTCAAGGAGTAAAAGTGAGTGCTGAGGCCCCAACCAGGGCCAGGGGATGTAAGAAAGAAGAGGCCTTGGAGAGGGCAGGGGGCAACATTTTCCAGAAGGAGGGAGTGGTCAGTCTCCACAAGGTCAGGCGAGATAAGCGCTGCTGCACCCAGCCTCCCTTGTGACTGTGACCAGAGGCTGTTGCCCCAGCTCAGGGGCTTCCTAGTGTCTAGGCTAGGAGGGATATGTGCCCCCGCCCCACCGCTTCCCGCCATCTGAGGCCCTACTGGGTCCTGATGATGGAGGAAGGCACCCCCAAAAAAACTAGAAAGCTAGAATTTGGAAATTCCATGCCATTAGGCCTTGGTCCACTCCCACCCTCTTTTTATTATTATTATTATTTATTTTTTGAGACAGAGTCTCACTCTGTCACCCAGGCTGGAGTGCAATGGCGCGATCTCGGCTGACTTCAACCTCTGCCTCCCAGGTTCAAGCAATTCTCCCATCTCAGCCTGCTGGGTAGCTGGGATTACAGGCACGTGCCACCATTCCTGGCTAACTTTTTTTTTTTCTTTCTTTTTTTTTTTTTTTTGAGATGGAGTTTCACTCTTGTTACCCAGGCTGGAGTGCAATGGCCTGATCTCAGCTCACCGCAACCTCCGCCTCCTGGGTTCAGGCAATTCTCCTGCCTCAGCCTCCTGAGTAGCTGGGATTACAGGCATGCGCCACCATGCCCAGCTAATTTTTTTTGTATTTTTAGTAGAGACGGGGTTTCACCATGTTGACTAGGATGGTCTCGATCTCTTTTTTTTTTTTTTTTTTTTTTGGGGACGGAGTTTCACTCTTGTTACCCTGGCTGGAGTGCAATGGCGCGATCTCGGCTCAGCACAACCTCCGCCTCCTGGGTTCAGGCAATTCTCCCGCCTCAGCCTCCTGAGTAGCTGGGATTACAGGCACACGCCACCAGGCCCAGCTAATTTTTGCATTTTTAGTAGAGACGGAGTTTCACCTTGTTGACCAGGATGATCTCGATCTCTTGACCTTGTGATCCACCCGCCTCGGCCTCCCAAAGTGCTGGGATTACAGGCATGAGCCACCGCGCCTGGCAATCTCTCGACCTCGTGATCCACCCACCTGGGCCTCCCAAAGTGCTGGGATAACAAGCTTGAGCCACTGTGACTGGCCTTTTTTTTTTTTTTTTTTTTTTGATACGGAGTTTCGCTCTTGTTACCCAGGCTGGAGTGCAATGGCACGATCTCGGCTCACCGCAACCTCCGCCTCCTGGGTTCAGGCAATTCTCCTGCCTCAGCCTCCTGAGTAGCTGGGATTATAGGCACGCGCCACCATGCCCAGCTAATTTTTTGTATTTTTAGTAGAGACGGGGTTTCACCATGTTGACCAGGATGATCTCGATCTCTTGACCTTGTGATCCACCCGCCTCGGCCTCCCAAAGTGCTGGGATTACAGGCTTGAGCCACCGCGCCCGGCTTTTTTTTTTTTTTTTTTTAAAGAAATAGCCGGGCGCGGTGGCTCACACCTTGTAATCCAAGCACTTTGGAGGCCAAGGTGGGCAGATCACCTGAGGTCAGGAGTTCAAGACCAGCCTGACCAACATGATGAAACCCCATCTGAAAAAAAAATAAAAAATAGGCCGGGCCCGGTGGCTCAAGCCTGTAATCCCAGCACTTTGGGAGGCCGAGGCGGGTAGATCACGAGGTCAAGAGATCAAGACCATCCTGGTCAACATGGTGAAACCCCATCTCTACTAAAAAAATACAAAAAATTAGCTGGGCATGGTGGCACGTGCCTGTAATCCCAGCTACTCAGGAGGCTGAGGCAGGAGAATTGCCTGAACCCAGGAGGCGGAGGTTGCGGTGAGCCGAGATCACACCATTGCACTCCAGCCTGGGTAACAAGAGCGAAACTCTGTCTCAAAAAACAAAAAACAAAAAACAAAAAACAAAAACAAAACAACAACAACAAAAATTCTTCCATCTCAACCTCCTGAGTAGATGGGACTACAGGTGAATTCCACCATGCCCAGTATTTTTAATTTTTTTTTTTTTTTTTTTTTTTTTGAGACAGTATAGCTCATTGCAACTTCCAATTCTCGGAATCAAGCAACTCTCCCACCTCAGCCTCCCAAGTAGCTAGGACTATAGATGAGTGCCACCATGCCTGGCTGATTTTTACGTTTTTCTGTTGAGATGGGATGTCACTATGTTGCCCAAGCTGGTCTCAAAGTCCTGGGCTCAAGCAATCTTCCCACCTTGGCTTCCTAGAGTGCTTGGTATAGGTGCCAGCCACCATGAGTGGCCTCATTTTACTTTTTTTTTTTTTTTTTTTGAGAAGGAGTTTTGCTCTATAGCCCAGGCTGGAGTGCAATGGCATGATTTCAGCTCACTGCAAACTCTGCCTCCCAGGTTCAAGGGATTCTCCTGCCTCAGCTTCCTGAAAAGCTGGGATTACAGGCGTGTGTCACCATACCTAGCTAAATTTCTGTATTTTTAGTAGAGATGGGATTTCACATGTTGGTCAGGCTGGTCTTGAACACCTGAATTTAGGTGATTTGCCCACCTCAGTCTCCCAAAGTGCTGGGATTACTGGTGTGAACCACTGTGTCTGACCTCATTTGACTTTTTTTTTTTTTTTTTTTTTTTTTTTTTTTTTTTTGTGAGACGGAGTTTCGCTCTTGTTACCCAGGCTGGAGTGCAATGGCGCGATCTCGGCTCACCGCAACCTCCGCCTCCTGGGTTCAGGCAATTCTCCTGCCTCAGCCTCCTGAGTAGCTGGGATTACAGGCACGAGCCACCATGCCCAGCTCATTTTTTTGTATTTTTAGTAGAGACGGGGTTTCACCATGTTGACCAGGATGGTCTCGATCTCTTGACCTTGTGATCCACCCGCCTCGGCCTCCCAAAGTGCTGGGATTACAGGCTTGAGCCACCGCGCCCGGCTTTTTTTTTTTTTTTTTTTTGAGGCAGAGTTTTGCTCTTGTTGCCCAGGCTGGAGTGCAATGGCACAATCTCGGCTCACTGCAACCTCTGTCTCCTGGGTTTAAGTGATTCTCCTGCCTTAGCCTCCCCAGTAGCTGGGATTACAGGCATGTGCCACCACGGCCGGCTAATTTTGTATTTTTAGTAGAGATAGGGTTTCTTCATGTTGGTCAGGCTGATCTCGAACTCCCAACCTCAGGTGATCTGCCCACCTCGGCCTCCCAAAGTGCTGGGATTATAGGCTGGATTACACTGTACCTGGCCGGCCACTGCACCCGGCTGACTTTTTTTTTTTTTGAGACGGAGTTTCACTCTTGTTACCCAGGCTGGAGTGCAATGGCGCGATCTCGGCTCACCACAACCTCCGCCTCCTGGGTTCAGGCAATTCTCCTGCCTCAGCCTCCTGAGTATTTTTTTTTTTTTTTTTTTTTTTTTTAAGACGGAGTCTGAAGCCTGTTGCCCAGGCTGGAGTTCAATGGTGAGATCTCGTCTCACTACAACCTCTGCCTCCCAGATTCAAGTGATTCTCGATTCTCCTGCCTCAGCTTCCCAAGTAGCTGGGATTACAGATGCCTACCACCATGCCCGGCTAATTTTTGTATTTTTAGTAGAGATGGGGTTTCACCATGCTGGCCAGGTTGGTCTCGAATGCCCAAGAACCTACCTGGTGCCATGTATAAGCTGGGTACAACAGTGAACAAGACCAAGCCTTCCTGCTCTCATGCCAACTGCTCAGCAGTATTTCAGGGCTGTATCAGGGTGATTAGGCTGGATCACAGGAGACTTCCTGCAAGAGATGATGTCTGAACTGAGAAGTTGTTCATCAGGCACAGGTGAGAGAGGGAAAAGGGTGGCCTGGGCAGGAGGAGCCCTGGTGTGAATGTCCAAAGATGGGAGGAGAAATCACGGTGTATATACGGTATCTTGAGCTTGGGATATGGGGAGGTGAGAGGAGATATTGTATGGGACATACTTATACTAAAGGATTATTGGTTTTTGTTTTTTTGTTTTTTTTTTTTTGAGACAGAGTTTCACTCTTGTTACCCAGGCTGGAGTGCAATGGCGCGATCTTGGCTCACCGCAACCTCCGCCTCCTGGGTTCAGGCAATTCTCCTGCCTCAGCCTTCTGAGTAGCTGGGATTATAGGCACACACCATCATGCCCAGCTAATTTTCTGTATTTTTAGTAGAGACGGGGTTTCACCATGTTGACCAGGATGGTCTTGATCTCTTGACCTCGTGATCCACCCGCCTCGGCCTCCCAAAGTGCTGGGATTACAGGCTTGAGCCACTGCGCCTGGCTTGGTTGTTTATCTGAAATTCAAATTTAACTGGGCATACTGTTAAATGTTAAATCTAGCTGTCATGGTAAGAAGCTGGAATTTACTGTTTGGGGATATTTTGTATATTTGTTTTCTTACTGTTTTTATTGAAAACAGATAATTGTAAAATAACAAATCAGCTCTAATTGACCCTTCCTACATGACACAACTATCATAGTCACCACACCAGGCTCACTAGAGCCTGAGTTCTGTGCTCTGTCTGCTCAACCTGATGTCAGTCAAGTCTCCCAAGGGAGTGGTGCCCGATTCCCAAATGGATGAGGAAAGCAGATCATAGAGGTTAGATCCTGGACTAGACACACAGAGAATTTGGAAGGAGTTAGGACACAAAATGAACCCATTTCTGGCAGGTCCTCCCATCCCTGCCAATCTGTAGCTTTTATATTTCCATATTACCTTCTGCCCAGATCTAACTTTACTGGGTTGCTGCCAGTGAGAACATATTTTTGGAATCTTCCATTTTCTTTTCTTTCCTTTTTTTTTGAGACAGAGTCTTGCTCTGTCACCAGATGCCAGGCTGGAGTGCAGTGGTGCGATCTTGGCTCACTGCAACCCCCACGTCCCAGGTTCAAGCAATTCTCCTGCCTCAGCCTACTGAGTAGCTGGGACTACAGGCACCTGCCACCACGCCAGCTAATTTTTGTATTTTTTTTTTTTTTTTTTTTTTTTTTTTTTTTAGACAGAGTTTCGCTCTTGTTACCCAGACTGGAGTGCAATGGCACAATCTCGGCTCACCACAACCTCTGCCTCCTGGGTTCAGGCAATTCTCCTGCCTCAGCCTCCTGAGTAGCTGGGATTATAGGCACGTGCCACCATGCCCCGCTAATTTTTTATATTTTTAGTAGAGACGGGGTTTCACTATGTTGACCAGGATGGTCTCGATCTCTTGCCCTCGTGATCCACTCGCCTCAGCCTCCCAAAGTGCTGGGATTATAGGCGTGAGCCACCGCACCCAGCCCAATTTTTGTATTTTTTAGTGGAGACAGGGTTTCATCATGTTGGCCAGGATGGTCTGGATCTCTTGGCCTCGTGATCCGCCTGCCTCGGCCTCCCAAAGTGCTGGGATTAAAAGCGTGAGCCACCGCACCTGGCGAAATCTTCTACAGTATTTTCTTTCTATTAATTAATTAATTAATTACTTTAAGACAAGGTCTTGTTCTGTTGTCCAGCATGGGATGCAGTGGCAGGATCTCAACTCACTGCAACCTCTGCCTCCCTAGTCCAAGCAATTCTCCCACCTCAGCCTCCCAAGTAGCTGGGATTACAGGCATGTGACACCACGCCTGGCTAATATTTTAGTAGAGTCAAGGTTTTGTCCTGATCACCAAGCTTGTCTTTCTCTTGACTCAAAATCTGGGTCTCAAGTTATCCGCCTGCCTCAGCACCTCCAAAGTACAGGGATTACAGGTGTGAGCCACTGTACCCAGCCTGAAAATATTTTTTAAATTTTATTTATTTATTTATTTTTTATATAAAGACGGGGTTTCACCATGTTGGTCAGGCTGATCTTGAATTCCCAACCTCAGGTGATCCACTCACCTTGGCCTCCAAAGTGCTTGGATTACAGGTGTGAGCCACCACACCCGGACTTGGTTTTTTTTTTTTAGAGATGGGGTGATCCACCTGCCTTGGCCTCCCAAAGTGCTGGGATTACAGGTGTGAGCTACCATGCCCAGCCTAAAAATATTTTTTAATAGCACCATACTGTAGGCTGGGTTCGGTGGCTCACGCCTGTAATCCCAACACTGTGGGAGGCCAAGGCGGGTGGATCACCCAAGGTTAGGAGTTCAAGACCAGCCTGGCCAACATGGTGAAACCCCATCTCCACTGAAAATACAAAAATTAGCCTGGTGTGGTGGCAGATGCCTGCAATACCAGCTACTCAGGACACTGAGGCAGAATTGCTTGAACCTGAGAGGCCGAGGTTGCAGTGAGGTGAGATCCTGCCACTGCACTCTAGCTTGGGTGACAGGAACGAGAAGAATCCGTCTCGAAAAAAAAAAAAAAAAAGGCACCACACTGTAAATAAACTGAACAGCCATGAGTAAGGAAGTGTTGAGCGGGGCGCGGTGGCTCAAGCCTGTAATCCCAGCACTTTGGGAGGCCGAGGCGGGTGGATCACGAGGTCAAGAGATCGAGACCATCCTGGTCAACATGGTGAAACCCCGTCTCTACTAAAAATACAAAAAAATTAGCTGGGCATGGTGGCGCGTGCCTGTAATCCCAGCTACTCAGAAGGCTGAGGCAGGAGAATTGCCTGAACCCAGGAGGCAGAGGTTGCGGTGAGCTGAGATCGTGCCATTGCACTCCAGCCTGGGTAACAAGAGCGAAACTCCGTCTAAAAACTAAGAAAAATTAAAAAATAAAAAGAAAAAAGAAAAGGAAGTGTTGAATAAATTACAGAAGCTCCAGCCTCTGGAATATTTGTCAGTTTTTATAGAATAAATTATGATCCTTTTGTAGTTCTTAAGCATGATAATTATGTGTTCACCCATTCCTGTGTAAGATGTGCCATACCACCTTCCAACCTTGTTACAACATAGGCCTATTACCCGTCTGACATTAAAAAAAAAAAATGAATTATGGAAATGAACTTGAAAAATGTCTGTGATTTCAAAATAGTAGGATCTTTTCTGTAAGGTGAATAGACACATATTGATGTCAGAGAAGAGAGTCAAACTGTATATGTTACTTTAGAAAGGACTAATTAGGGTGGAGGATTAAGAATTTAACTTAAAAAAATTGCTGGGCATGGTGTCTCATGCCTGTAATCCCAGCACTTTGGGAGACCGAGGTGGGAGAATTGCTTGAGTCTGGGAGTTTGAGACCAGCCTGGGAACATAGCGAGATCCTGTCTCTACAGAAAATAAAAAAATTAGCCAGGTGTGGTGGTGCATACCTGTAGTCACAGCTGGGAATATCATTTGTGCCTAGGAGGTAGAGGCTGCAGTGAGCCATAATCGTGCCACTGCACTCCAGCCTGGGCAACAGAGCTAGGCACTGTCTCAAAAATAAATAAATGAAATAAAATAAAAATAAAATGTGCTTCAGTATCTCTACAATTGTTCCAGTTAGAAATGTTACTTTTATAAAATTAAAATAACACACATGGCTGGGCCTCTAATCCCAGCACTTTGGGAGGCCAAGGCAGGCAGATCACAAGGTCAGGAGATTGAAACCATCCTGGCCAACATGGTGAAACCCTGTCTCTACTAAAAATACAAAAAAAAAAAAAATTAGCTGGGTGTGGTGGCACAGGCCCATAGTCCCAGCTACTCAGGAGGCTGAGGAAGGAGAATTACTTGAACCCAGGAGGCAGATTTTGCAGTGAGTCGAGTTTGTGCCACTGTGTGACAGTGTGAGACTTTGTCTCAAAAAAAAAAAGAAACCACACACACATGCTAAAATATACATGTGTATAAAAAATTTCCCAATATCCAGAGGGAACTTCTGTATATATTTTTTATTTATTTTCTTCAGTTGCTTCTCCATATATCAGTATTTTTGCATGCATCTGAAAAATATAATTTTTGTTTTAAGACAAGGTCTGTCTCTGTTGCCCAGGCTGGACTGTACAGTGGTGCGATTTTGACTCACTGAAACTTCCACCTCGCAGGTTTAAGTAATCCTCCTGCCTCAGTCCCCCAAGTAGCTGGGACTACTATTTTATAACTTTAGCCAGGCAAGGTGGCTATAAGTTATTATATATTATTATTATTTTTTTTTGGAGACGTCATTTTACTCTTGTCACTTAGGCTGGAGTGGAATGGCAGGATCTCGGTTCACTGGAACCTCTGCCTCCCGAGTTCAAGCAATTCTCCTGCCTCAGCCTTCCAGGTAGCTGGGATTACAGGCATGCGCCAACACGCCCAGCCAATTTTGTATTTTCACTAGAAACAGGGTTTTACCATGTTGGTCAGGCTGGTCTCAAACTTCTGACCTCAGGTGATGAACCATCCTCAGCCTCCCAAAGTGCTGGGATTATAGGAGTGAGCCACTGCCCCCTGCCTATTTTTTTTTTTTTTTTTTTTTTGAGACGGGGTTTCGCTCTTGTTACCCAGGCTGGAGTGCAATGGCGCGATCTCGGCTCACCGCAACCTCCGCCTCCCGGGTTCAGGCAATTCTCCTGCCTCAGCCTCCTGAGTAGCTGGGATTACAGGCACGCGCCACCACGCCCAGCTAGTTTTTTTGTATTTTTAGTAGAGACGGGGTTTCACCATGTTGACCACGATGGTCTCGATCTCTCGACCTCGTGATCCACCCGCCTCGGCCTCCCAAAGTGCTGGGATTACAGGCTTGAGCCACTGCGCCCGGCCCTATTTTTTTTTAAATGGTGTCCCACTCTGTTGCCCAGGCCGGAGTGCAGTGCCACCACCTCAGCTCACTGCAACCTCTGCCTCCTGGGTTCAAGCAGAATGGAGTTTTGCCATGTTGGCAAGGCTGGTCTCAAAGTACTGAT
Organism: Saimiri boliviensis; assembly: GCF_048565385.1. Classification (NCBI taxonomy): domain Eukaryota; kingdom Metazoa; phylum Chordata; class Mammalia; order Primates; family Cebidae; genus Saimiri; species Saimiri boliviensis. The sequence continues at coordinate 25,096,950 of NC_133469.1, read as the reverse complement.
CTCAAGTGCTCTGCCCGCCTCCGCCTCCCAAAGTCAACTTTGCAGGCATGAACCAATTTGTATATGCTTTTTTTCATTATTATAAATGACACAAGAATATTATGTTTTTTGTTGTTGTTTTTTGAGATGGAGTCTCCCTCTTTTGCCCAGGCTGGAATGCGAAGGCATGACCTTGGCTTACTGCAACTTCCGCCTCCTGGGTTCAAGCGATTCTTGTGTCTCAGCCTACCAAGTAGCTGGGACTACAGGCATTTGCCACCACACCCAGCTACTTTTTGTATTTTTAGTAGAGACAGGAGTTTCACCATGTTGGCCAGAGTGTTGTCCAACTCCTGACCTCAGGCAATTTGCTGGCCTTGGCCTCCCAAAGTGTTGTGTTGGGATTACAGGCATGAGCCACTGAGCCCAGCCACATTAGTTTTCAAATGCAGACAAACCAAGAACTGTGAATGTCTATTGTCTCAGGTGTGCTCCTAGGCACGGGTTACCAGCTTACAGGTACAAACTTACTTATGGGTAGAGAGACAGATAATAAGTACGTAGTCTGTAAACGTGGTTAATTTCCCCAGAACAGAATTCTGGAATACTGGTCTGAGAGAGTATAATTATTTTAAAATATTTTGGGGGCCAGGTGCGTTGGCTTACGCCTGTAATCCCAGCAGTTTGGGAGGCAGGAGGATCGCTTGATCCCAGGAGTTTGAGGCTACACTCCAGCCTGGGGAACAGAGTGAGACTCTGACTCTCAAAACAAACACCACCAAAAAACTTTTGGCTCATACCACCAAACTCACGTCCAGGAATTTTGAGGCGATTTATGTGCTTCCAACAGTATGTAAGAGTGATTACCTCATAACCATAGCAGACCCTACCTGTGTTTGAAGTTTATCATTTTAAACTGATTTTTAATTTGTTTAGTTAAAAACCCAGCCGTGCTAGGCACGATGGCTCACTCCTGTAATCCCAGCACTTTGGGAGGCCGAGGCAGGCGGATCACGAGGTCAAGAGATCAAGACCATCCTAGCCAACTTGGTGAAACCTGGTCTGTACTAAAAATACAGAAATTAGCAGGGCGTGGTGGGCCCGCCTGTAGTCCCAGCTAGCCCGGGAGGCTGAGGGAGGAGAATTGTTTGAACCCGGAGGCGGAGATCACGCCACTGCACTCCAGCCTGGCGACAGAGTGAGACACCATCTCAAAACAAAACCAAAAACCCTGCCTCTTACAGTTTTAATTTATGTATCTTGGGTTAGTAGAATGGTTGACTTTTTTTTTTTCAGTCCTTCCTTCAAATAGTACTCTCCTGTGCTCTATTTGTGGAATACTCCTTTTCTTCTTCAGGGATGCTTGATATCTCCTTTTTTCACAGATGTTTGATATTTCCTTTTTCATCTATTGTGTTCTTACCATTTCTAGGATGTTTCTAGGCTTTCTATTCTATTTCTTGTTCTGTACCACCCTGAAACGCCTGCGGTAGCTTTACAATTTGTTTTGATATCTGTTAGGGCAAGTCTACCCTCATTCCTGCTTTTGTTCCCAAGGGGGGGAAACCATAGCTGTTTTCGGCTATTTTTCCAGGTGAACTTAGAATTTTGTGAAGTCTAAGAAATGTAAGGATGACATTAAACCTATACATCGATTAGGACAGAAAGGTTGCATCATCAGCTTGGCGAAGGGTTACTGAATTGGTTTTTAATCTTGACTGGAGCTGGGGCACAACTTCCCTGTGAGGCAGACCTGGGCTCCTCTTGGACTTGCGCGACCTCGATAGTGGTGTGTTCCTTTGTTTGGTGTTCAAAGTAGAGAGAGGTCCATTAAGTAGCTCCCTAGAGAAGCAGTGGCCTGTCAGGCCAGCCCAGCCTCTGGGACGGCAATCTGCATGGCGGCCGGGAGCCAGGGTCCTGGAGGGTCGGCTCCGGCAGGCGCTTGACCCCTGGGGCCTACGAGGGGCTGCGGCCACCGGAAGGGGCTGGCTGAGCGCAGCGTGCTGGGTCCTCCGCGCCCTCGGAGCAGGTAGGATCCGCAGGGGTGCGCAAGCGGGGGCCCAAGTGGGGTTGGGATTAGAGGAGGGGCGCTCCTTCTCTTTTGCACCCAAACAGCTTGGGTCTCCCCAGGAGCCCAGACCTCCGAGCTTGCAGTCTCACTGCGGGTTGAGCCTTTGAGGCTCGGGCCACCGCAGGGAGCGTCGATCAGGGGTCGCAAAGGGGCCGGGGAGAGGGCGCGCAGGCCGATAGAGGTCCCTAATTCGGGGATCCTAGAGGTCAGGGTCAGGCTAAGAGGGGGTCAGTCAACCCAAGTTTGAGGGGTTGGGCGTCGGCCTGTGGTGGGGGCTAGGGTCCCTGTCCCGGGGACCGGTATGCGGTCCCGGTACTTCGGGGGCGAGGTCGCGGTCCCGCGCTGGGGCTTGAGGTCGGGGTCCGGTTAGGCCTCCGGGGTCTGGGTCCCCGGCTCGTCTTGCGCACCCCTCCCCCACGGCGCCGGACCCTGGCAGCCCGCCCCGCCCAGTGCTCGGACCGCTCATTGGCCCCGGCCCCGCCCCCACAGGCCCCGCCCCTACCAGAGAACCACGCCCCCTCGCTGTCCCTTGGCTCCGCCCCGCCGCTCGCCCATTCAGATGTGGGTCAGGGGTGAGCGGGCGGCGCCGACGTCACAAGCTTCCAAGATGGCGCTGGGCGGGCGGCTGTGAGCGGCGCTCGGGGCGCGCTGGGCGGGGAGCCGAGCCGGGCCGGCGGCAGGCGGACGGGGCGGGCGCGTGCGGCACGAGCCGGGCGCCGAGGACAAGGGGCTGCTGGTAGCGCCGGCCGGCCGGCTGGCGGAGCGCCGCCGCCGACGCATACGAGGTGAGGGGCTGCCGCGGGGGGCAGGGGGCGCAGGGCGCGGGCGGGGGCCTCGGGCCGGGCGCGTCCTCGGGGAGAGGGGCGTGGGCGCGCGCGCGCTCGGGCGACTTGGGACTGCTCGCGTGGGGGCGCGCGCGCGTCTGGCGGGCCTGGGCGGGGGCGCACGCGGGACCCTTGGCAGGCCTGGGCTTTGTGGGCCAGATGCCCCGAGGGGCGCGGGCTGTGGGACACCCGGGGCACAAAGCCCACGGGGCCGCGCCAGGCCCAGGGCGCTGGTCTGCGGAGCGGGGGTCGGCGGGCGAGCGGGCGCCGGCTCTTTGTGCCTTTTCATTAGCAATCTAATCCTAACAGCGTCGGGCGAGCTGCGCTGCCTGACAGGCGGGAGGGCTCCCATTATGCAAACGGCCCTGCGCCCGCGGTCGCCCCCTCGCTGGAGCATTTTGCGATTTCCAGAATTGCGGTCCTGCACCGTCTGCGGTCTCCTCGTGCCTCCTCCCCGCGGGAAGACTGGCCACGGCAGGGGCAGGGACAGGGACAGGGGCAGGGGCAGGGGCAGGGGCAGGGGCGGGCCTGGAGGGGCCGCTCCCAGAGGGCCAGGCTCTGCGGCTGGTGGGCTCGCTGCCCTGCCCCCAGACCTCTCCTGTAGGCAGCCGCTTGGCAGGAAGAGAGATGGGCTTGGGGGAGGGGGTCGGCTGGCAGGGGGAAGGGACCGGCTGGCTGAGGGAGGGGGCTGAGGGGCCCCAGCTTGTCACTCTCTGTTTATCTTCCAAGATGGTTCATATTCACACAGGCCTGGGTGTGTGCGTGGTGAGGGGAATGCCTCTCCCTGGGGGGCAGTGACTTGCGAGGAGGAGGGAATGAGGCCAGATAATGCTCCCAAAGGCCCCACCCAGAGCGGCCTGGGACTGCCTGGGTAAGGGAGCCCAGTGCTGAGCCGGATGGGTTGGAGTGGTGTTAAAGTTATTTATTCATGTCTAATATCCCCTGCACCCCTAGTCTTTTCTAGTAGGTATTGCCAAGCACATCTGGAAAGCTATGTTCCCGATCCCCCACTCTCCCAAAGGCTGGAGGGGTATAACCCTGGGAGGCCACCCCTCTGACATATGTGCTGGGGGGAGGGGCAGAGCCTTGCCCATAGGAATCCTGTGGCGGTGGGTTGTTGACTGATGTGGGGATTGCTGTGTTTCTTGTGCTGTGGGGAGAGCTCAGGTAATGGAGGGGCCTTGGGAGCCCCTAGGCTGAACTTGGGGCTGTCATCTAAGGATCCAGGATGGAGGGATGGAGCTGGGTCACCCAAACCTAAGATCTTTCTGGTTCTAGCATTTATTGCTTCCTGGCTCCTGGCTTTGCTGCTTTTCCTCCATTCTCATCTGCCAGTGTCTGGACTCCCTGGGCCTTCAAGCAGACATTTTCAGGAGCGCAGGCCATGTGGTTGGTCTGGAGCCGTGTGGCAAAGAGAGTGTGCATGCTCGGTGGAGCAGGGTTGCTGGAGTAGTAGGTAGTCTGAAAAAAAAAAAAAGCAGATGAGCTGGCCTCTGGAGACAAAGCTGTGTGGCGAGACTGCTGGTTTAGTGGGCTCTGAACACTAAGAATGGGGCTGGGAGGCTGATGGATACTTGGGGGCTGAACTTCGTCCCATGGCCCAGGATTGTTGCCTGGAAGTGAACCTTCCGTCTTATGCCGTTGAAATTGTGACGGTCTCTAGGTCCCACAGGACAAGCAATAGACTTGGAAGGCTGGGAAGAGGCTCCCCAGCTGCCTGCCTTGGGAGGTCAGAGCTCACAGGTGGGTCTGCAGGCCAGTGTCCGGTAGGGTAGTGAGTGGAGGTTGTAGAGTGCATGTGGCCCTCTGGCCAGTTGGCTCTGAGTGCTACTGTGTGCCCAGCAACCTCTCCCTGCGGTATTTTTCTGCCAGTTGTTGGAACTTGTAGATTAGTCATTGAGCTTTTAGGACCGATTCCTGAAAAGAAAAATCTCCCTCAGGTTGCTGGCTCTGTGTAGAGGAAGAAGCAGCCCGAGGGAATCAGCCTTTTAATTAAAGTAAAACCGAAATGATTGTCGAAGTTGCTGTAAGGAGAAGAGAATGCACAGGTGGGGCAGGGGTGATGAGTCCTGATGCATCCTGTTGTGCTGCATGATACCTGCTCTGGGGACAGGTAGGCACGATCCCATCCTCGGTCCTCGGTCTTGGCCAGCAGCCCAGCCTTCTCCACAAGCTGCAGTCCTGGATTAATCCTCACGTAGTGTTTTCTTTCCATAGATCAGATTTCTCATTTTGTTAATAAGCGCAGCCTCCCGTCCACTTGAAGTCAGCTGTTGTGGACAAGGAGCAACAGGGTTTTGCATTATTGAGCTGATAGCCTGCTGCCTTCCTCAAGTCCTTATTGTTTGCAGGGTCAGATCTGATGGGGTGGGTGAGGGAGTGCCATTTAATCAGCAGCTAGCCCCTGGAGAAGAGCTGGCGGGGCAGTTCTGGAGAGTGAGAGCTGTGAGAAAGGAATAAAGTTCAGTTTACTCAGGGGACCTGTGGTTTCTAACCTTATTGCTTGGCTTGTTGGTGTTGAGCAGTCAGCCCCACCCCATACTTTGTCTTGCCCACTGCCCCCAGTACCTGATCCCTGAGAGAGCGGGGCGCTTCTTCCTGGGCTGCTCTTGCTGGCATGGGAGGCAGCTTTCACCACAGGAAGAAAGAACAAGTAAGGTTCCTCCCTTCTTGGCTCCTCTGAGGCTGGCTGAGGAGGGACCCCTGTGGGGCAGTGAGAGAGGAACTGGACTTGGTCACAAAGTCTGTAGTGCAGTGCTGGCTCTGCCATTTACTCTCGTCATGACCTTGGGTAGTGATTGACTCTCCTGCCTCTGGCCTTAGCGTCCCTGTTACTACAGTGGAAACAGAACTTGAGTTTACATTCATGTATTGCTGTTTTCTGGAGCTCAGCCTGGGGAAGGCAGACATTCAACAAATGATTATAAGATGGGGTGATAAGGACTGGCACCTAGCGGAGCGCAGCAGGCATAGCGGTGGTGTGGGAGGGGCTGGCCTTTCGGCTGGCGGAGAGCCCTGGCTGCCATGTGGGTTGAGGTTGCCTGGAGGGGAGGGGTTTTAACCAGGAAGTGAGTGCTGTTGGGTTTTAAAAGGCAGTGGTAGGATAGAGGGTGGCTGGGGAGACAGCTGGAGAGCGCTGAGGACTTGGACTTGCAGATATTGTGTGCCGGGAAGCCAACTCAGAAGACCCAACTGCCAGCCAGGCATGTATGCGGCTCTTTTTCAAGCTTTTTATTAATTCCGCCACATTTTCTGAGCACAGACTCAGTGCCTGGCCCCCTTGGCTTAGACCAAGTCTCATTGGCCCCTGCTTTCTGGCACTCACAGACTTACCTTTCAGGCGGGTTGATAGAGGCGCTTGCAGCTCACGTGGCCCGGTCTCCGCTGGAGTAGTGAAGGAGCTGCTTTTGGAAGTTCAGTAGCTTGCTGGGGGCTGGAGGGTAAATGCCTTTGACTCCACTGCCTGTGGAGGCCCATATAGTGTGGTGTCTGGAGAGATTTGAGATCCCACTAGGGAGGAGTGGAGCTTCGAGCCCCCTCCTTAAGAGAAGTCCTGGCTTCCATTTAGGGGCTTCTGAACCAGCCCTTCCAGTTTGACTCTGCCTGGCACCGCCAGGGTTCGCTTCCTGCTGGGAGGGGCCTTGCCCTAAGGGTTAGGGACCTGGGCTGGGGGAGGGCTTCGAGGAGGGGCTAGGCCCCGAGGGACTGAGGGACTCCAGGCTTGCTCGCCTTGAGCCCAGTTTTACCTGGGAGTGGCAAAGCAAGAAAAGCTGGTGGGGGTGGGAGCTTTGTGTAGGCCCCCAGTGAGCTTGATAAGGGAGGGAAGGCTGGGAGCTGGTTCCAGCCCGCCACGGTTCAGGAGGGATGGGCCACACTGCCTGGGAAGGGTGTGGCAGGGCCGAGTGGGGAGAGGGACCCTAAGAAACTGTCTGGGACCCTCAAGAAGGTGGTAAGACCTGGGGGAGTCCCTCCATCTGACTATTCATTTTTCCTGGGTGTTGTTTTTTTTTTTTGTGGTAATGCTAATGGGTGGAGGGGATCGAAAGTGCAGCCTTGGTATTAGAAGAGGGGGACTTGGAGGCCTTTCTGATGGTGAAGGGGACAGGGATGGGTCAGCCGGGTGCCTCTAGATTAGAGGCACCTGTTTCTTGTGAGGTGGGCAGCGCATTGTAGGATCAGAGGTGTGTGTTTTCTTTTTGAGGGTGATCACACACTGGCTGTGGTGAGGAGTGTGCGTGTGGAGTCCCCAGCCTTCCCGTGGCAGTTCCCAGTCTGACTAAGGGAAGGCAGGGATTAGGTTTGGCGAGGTGGGTGCTTCCAGGTGGGAGTTGGCCTGCTGTGGAGATGGAAGAGCTCCTGGTTCTGGCAGGGGTGTGGCTGCTGCACAGACTTGTCCTCTCCGGTTCTGGGCTGTTGCCCTGCGGCTTGGGCTTTGGTTTTCATTCCTCTGGGTGGGTGGGTGGGTTCTCTCTGGCAAGTGTGGGAAGGGGCCGCTCCCATTATCACACTAAGGCCTGAGCCCCTTTAAAGGGGAGGATCTGTTGCATGACCTTTGCAGCCCTGTCACCCGTGCTACAGTGAGGCCGCAACACTCAAAAGATGGTAAGCCGTTGGTGAGCTCTCATTCACAAAGTAAGTGGGAAGGGAGAGTGGGGCCTGGGACCTTGGTGGCCTGTTCTTGTGTGGGCAGGACACAGTGGGGCTTTCTGGGTGATGAGTGCAGGCTGCACATTCACGCAGCACATGCTCTTGCCCATGCTGCCTGGCAGAGGCCTGCCTGCTGGTCCCCTGATTCTCACCTTGGGCTATACCTGTCTCTGGGGTGGGCCCAAGGCACTAGCTTTTCCTGAAGTTTTTGAAGTGAATCTGGTGTGCAGCCAGGTTTGAGAGCCACATCTTTAGCAGGTGAAGCCTCTTTGTTGATAATAGAATCCACGGGCATAAGGATGGGTAGCCCACGCTGTTACCTACAGTGCTCATTAACTGCTTTACTCCAAGGGCCCAGTGGAGTCAGCAGTCACTCAGTGAATGAATTGGTAGAATCATTCATGTGGATTCTTGGGTAGTTACTAGGCACAGAGGGGTGAACAGCAGGAGGAACCTAGCCCACGTGCACTGGGGGCTCCTCCTGGGAGGTACTCTGGAGAGCCACCGACAGCCCTCGGCTGTAGCCTGGGCTTTCACAGCCTGCCTCACCTGGTTTTCTGGCTGCATTCTTGGGCTCTTGTTGACCTGGATGTAGCCTGGCAGGGCCTGACATAGTGAAGTTTGGGTTGAGCAGAAGTGGCCAATAATGGGGGTCCCTTGGACTCCTGGGACCTCTGTCTTCTCACTAGAAGAGAAGAGATTCGTCCCTGAGGTTGGTTTTCTGTGCTGTGTTATCTGGGCCAGGTATATAGGGACAGAGAAGGAAGAGTAGGAGGGGACTGAAGGGGCACTGAAGGCAGAGCTTCAGGTAGGGCCTGGCCAGGCCCGGCCTCCTTTGCTGGAACAGACAATGAGTTGTCCTGGGGTTTAGTTTGTATTTTAGGGAGAGAGGATATAAGACGGCGCCTGCCTCCTAGGAGCAGCCCATTGTCTGAGGGAACAGGTAAGGTCCCTGGGTGTGGTTCTGGTCAGTATCCTGGGTAGTAAGTCCTGTCCTTTAGAGAAGGGATAGCAACCTGGCGGGAGAGGGGGGTGTTGTGGGGGATGTGCAGTAGAGAAGATGGGAATGGGAATAGGGTCTGAGGAAGTAGGGGGTGGCGCACATCTTGGGTAGCTGGGCCCAGGCTGTCCTGTCCTGAGTGAGTGATCTGGGGGCAGATTTCTGCCCTAGCTTTTGTGCCCCTTCACCGCAGCCCTCCCCAGAACCCCATGGCCCTTCCCCTTTGTGGCAACAGCTGATATTATAGTTTCTGGCTGGCTGGTACCATGGGAACCTGGCTTGGAAGCTGGGAGGAGGATGGTCCCCACAGAGTTCCGATAGAAGGCCAGGAAGGTAATGGTGAAGAGGGTGAGTGCTCAGCCCGGACCCGTTCCTGGGCTCAGTCTGGCAGTGGGCATTTTACACATGATTCAGTCTTCAGAACACATCAGTGTGGTCCTAATCATTTTGTCAGTCCTCATTGTACATGTGACTCAGAGAAGTTAAAGAGAATCGTGCAGCTAGGGAATGGGTGGAGAAGCTCCAGGTGAAGTGTGTAAAAGCCTTGGGCACATTTGTGATTGAGGGCTCCTAACTCTGAGCAGTACTTGGGCTGGAGGGGAGCTGAGATTTTCATTTTGAGTAGGTTGATGGGATGGCTGCTCTGGACAAAACCAGGGAGTCTGGCTCCCAGAGTGGGATGGTGGTCCCCTGCAGGTGTCCCAGCAACCTCCCAAGGATCAGGGGCCAGAGAGCGTTCTCTGGGCCATCCTCATCCTTCGAGTCACATGCCACTCCTTAACCATCTGGTATGTGGGAATCTTCTGCCCCACGGCAGCCTGTGCCTTTGCTGAACACCTCCAGGAGACCCATGTGGGGGATGGTCTGGTTGTTGCAGGGACCAGAGCTGAGCTCTTGGGATTCTTTGAGTGTGGACAAATGAGGTGCTCAGCCATGGCCTTGGTGGTATGGGGACACAGGCAGGGGTAGCTTCTCTCAGCGACTTGTGGTAGATTGTCTCCTGGTAGATGGGCTGGGGGTGCAGGTTCTGGTGCTGCAAGGAGGTTGTCCTCTGGCTGTGGTAGGTGAACCCGAGCCCAGGGACCAGGCGGCAGCCCCATGCAGGCTGAGGGGAGAGGGTTGTTGCCAAAGTCCCACATTCCAGGCATGTGTTGATGCTGATAAGGGCAGTAGGGCTGGCTTAGCAGCTTTGGGAAGGAGGGGACTTTGACTTCATGCCCCCAGCAGGCAGCATGCACATCTTGCTTCCTGGTAGCACCCCTCCCCCACCTACCACCTCTGCTTCCAGATGCAGGGCCCCACCGGGTCCTGGTCACAGTCTGCAGAGGCAGTGCTGCTCTCAGCAGTGTTGCCAGCTCTGAGTGGTAGGCCTCTGGAGGCCCACTGATGGATTCTGCCTGCCCTGCCTCCTCAGTATTCGAGGATGCCATTGGAAATGGTTCTTCCTTTTATTTGCTGAAATTTGTTACTCTCAGGTTTGCCAGGAGGCCCCTTGTCCAAGATTTCAGTGTTTGGGAAACTGTAGTTTTGTGGAAAGATAACTGCTGCTTCCTCTGTGGTCCAGTCCCTTAACCTCTCCAGACCTCATTCTCCTTGCCTGTAAATAGATTGTTAGAAATATTTGAACCCGGGAGGTAGAGGTTGCAGTGAGCCAAGATTGGGTCACTACACCCCAGCCTGGCAACATAGCGAGATGCCGTCTCAAAAAAAAAAGGAAAAACAAAAACAGAATAGAGGGGGGTGTGTGTGTGTGTATGTGTATGTGTGTATGTATGTGTTTCCATAAAAATATTATTTAGGGCCAGGTATGGTGGCTCAAACCTGAAATCCAGCACTTTGGGAGGCCAAGGAGGGAGGATCACTTGAAGCCAGAAGTTAAAGACCAAGACCTGGGCAACACAGGGAAACCCTGTCTCTACAAAAATAGAGAGACCCTGTCTATTTAAAAAACAAATTATGAGCACGCAGTGGCTCACACCTGTAATCCCAGCACTTTGGGAGGCTGAGGCGGGAAGATGGCTTGAGGCCAGTAGTTTGAGTTTGCAGTGAGCCATGATTGCACCACTGCACTTCAGCCTGGGTGCCAGAGCAAAACCCTATCAGAAAAAACCCACAAAACAGTAACATAGAAGCCACATAAGCAAAAGCTCTTTGGGAGTCCTAATTTTTAAGAACGTAAACAACACAATTTTTTTTTTTTCTTTTTTTTTAAAGAGACAGGGTTTCACCATATTGGTCAGGCTGGTCTCGAACTCCAAACCTTGGGTTATCCGCCCGCCTCGGCCTCCCAAAGTGTTGGGATTACAGTCGTGAGCCACGGTGCCTGGCCCTAACAACACAAGTTTAGAACCAGTGGCAAGGAGGGTGCTGGGCATTTCCATCTTCCTTAGCTTTCACATATTGTTTCACCCTATCTCTTCTTAGCATTGGCTCTGATCGCATTTGCTCATGTAATGAATGTTTACGCCTGCTGCATGCCTGATGCTGTGGCTGGTTGGGACACAGGTTCTAACTTTGGGTACTGGTCTGTGGTGGGGGTAGGCAGGAGGGAAGTGGTGCTGACGTCGGGAGTGGGGAGAACAGCAGAGGCAAGTCTAGCTTTACCGAAGAGGGAGTTGGGTTGGAGTAAGCTCCTCCCGGAATAGGGCACAGCCTGCTGGAGCTCTTAGGTGTGTCTGTGGAAGGGATGAGGTGGGCTTGATGCCCTGGTAGGAAGTGCTTTGCATGCCAGACCTGAGCGTGGATGGACTTAATCCCAGGCATTAGGCATCCTTTGAAAGCTTTTTTTTTTTTTTTTTTTTTTTTTTGAGAGGGAGTTTCGATCTTGTTGCCTTGGCTGGAGTGTAGTGACATGATCGTGGCTCACTGCAACTTCTGCCTCCCAGGTTCAAGCAATTCTCCTGCCTCAGCCTCCCGAGTAGCTGGGATTACAGGCATGCTCCACCGTGGCTGGCTAATTTTGTATTTTTTTGGTTTTTTTCTTTTTCTTTTTTTTGAGCCTGTCGCCCAGGCTGGAGTGCAGTGGTGCTCACTGCAACCTCTGCCTCCCTGGTTCAAATGATTCTCCTGCCTCAGCTGTCCAAGTAGCTGGGACTACAGGCGCGTGCCACCACGCCTGGCTAAGTTTTTATATTTTTAGTAGAGACAATTTCACTGTGTTAGTCAGGATGGGCTTGATCTCCTGACCTGGTGATCTGCTGACCTCGACCTCCCAAAGTGCTGGGATTATAGCATGAGCCACCCTGTCCGGCCTATTGAAAGCTTTAAGCACGGGAGTGGCTTGATAAGTTGGGTGTTTGAGAAAGATAATTCAGGGTTATTGGACTCTGAATTGGAGGGTACAGGGACTAGGCGAGGGGTTGTAGGGGGGTGATTGTGTTCTAAACACTGATATTTTCACTTAGAGTGTCTCTAATTCTGCTCTTCTTCCCCCTCTAGACCTTGGTGGGTTTCCTGGGATTTCTCCCTCCTGGGTAACTCCTCTTGAGTGAAGCACGCCTGCTGCCCCAGGTATGGAGGCCCCAGCTTCTTTTGCTTTGGATGATTAAGACAGGGTGATGTTTTCTGGGTTATCTCTTGTGGGAACTGAGCCCGCCAAAGCCCTCATTTGTGCATTGTTGTCATAGCTGCCCAACTGTGTGATCCTGCTGGGTTTGACGGCTGTGAACCAGGTGACCTCTCAGGCAGTAGTAGAAGGGAGGTGCTCTGTGAGTGCTCCTCAGCTTTAGCCTCTTGACTCCTCCCCAGATTGGGCTTTAGCTCTTCCCTGCACCAGGAAGGTCTCATTCCTCTTCCCTGTTTCTTTTCTTTCTTTCTTTCTTTTTTTTTGAGACAGAGTCTTACTCTGTCGCCAGGTGCCAGGCTGGTGTGCAGTGGCACAATCTCAGCTCACTGCAACCTCTGCCTCCCAGGTTCAAGTAATTCTCCTGCCTCAGCCTCCCAAGTAGCTGGGCCTACAGGTACACACCACCACGCCCAGCTAGTTTTTGTATTTTTAGTAGAGACGGGGTTTCACCATGTTGGCCAGGATAGTCTTGATCTCTTGACCTCGTGATCTGCCCACCTTGGCCTCCCAAAGTGCTGGGATTACAGGCTTGAGCCACTGCGCCCGGCCCTTCCTTCCTTCCTTCCTTCCTTCCTTCCTTCCTTCCTTCCTTCCTTCTTTCCTTCCTTCCTTCCTTCCTTCCCTCCTTCCTTCCTTCCTTCCTTCCTTCCTAGATGGAGTTTCGCTCTTGTTACCCAGGCTGGAGTGCAATGGCGCGATCTCGGCTCACCACAACCTCCGCCTCCCGGGTTCAAGCGATTCTCCTGTCTCAGCCTCCTGACTAGCTGGGATTACAGGCGCATGCCACCGCGCCCAGCTAATTTTTGTATTTTTAGTAGACACGGGGTTTCAACATTTTGGCCAGGCTGGTCTCGAACTCCTGACCTTGTGATCCACCCGCCTCGGCCTCCCAAAGTGTTGGGATTACAGACGTGAGCCACCACGCCCGGCTCCAAGCTATGCTTCTTGAGGCAGAGAAGTGCCTGTTGATTTTGTTTTCTGTCTCTAAATCCAGTTTCTCAGTGCACCACAGAGACTCAGTTTAAAAGCACAGTGAAACTTTGTCAGCATTTTTCTCCTCTCTGAGTTCTTGGACAAGTCCTCTGCTGGACACTTTCAAGTTACCTACTGGACAGGAGAGACCTCTTCTTTCACACTTGGAGACTTTTCAGGCACAGGGCCATAGATTGTAATATTTTCCATAGTCATTGCCCAATTTTATCCATAAAAATCGCTTTTTAAGTCCTGGCACAGTGGCTCACACCCATAATCCCAACATTGGAAGGCTGAGGCAGGAGGATCATTTGAGCCCAGAAGTTTGGGACCAGCCTGAACAACATAACGAGACCTCAGGTCTACAAAATTTTTTTTTTTTTTTTTTTTTTTTTGAGACAGAGTTTCACTCTTGCTACCCAGGCTGGAGTGCAATGGCACCATCTCAGCTCACTGCAACCTCCACCTTCCGGATTCAAGTGATTCTTCTGCCTCAGCCTCCTGAGTAGCTGGGATTACAGGCGTGCGCCACCATGCCCAGCTAATTTTTTGTATTTTTAGTAGAGACGGTGTTTCACCATGTTGACCAGGATGGTCTCGATCTCTTGACCTCGTGATCCACCCACCTCGGCCTCCCAAAGTGCTGGGATTACAGGCGTGAGCCACCGCGCCCCGCTACAAAAATTTTAAAAATTGTCTGGGCATCATGGTATGCGCCTTTAATTTTCATTTACTCAAAAGGCTGAGACGGGAGGATCCTTTGAGCCCAGAAATTAGAGGTTGCAATGAGCTATGATTGTGCCACTGCACTCAGCCTGGGTGGCAGAATAAGACCCTATCTCCAAAAAAATCACAGAACTTTCACTGGATGCCGAATGTATCTCTAACTTGTTTTTTGTTGTTGTATTTTCCTTATTTGGAGTAAAATAACTTCATCTTTGATCTTTGGCTCTAGCTTCCGAGCTGTTTTTTTGAGGCACTGTGGGGGAGTTTGTGTGTTGATTACCTATGAAGGAGCAAGTGGGCTGTTTCCTTCTCCCCAGCTGCTTCCTTTGACCCTACATCCCCAGAGCCTTACCCATTTTCTTCTTGGCTTCCTCCCTTTGATATGCCCAGCCGGCATCCAACCTATCTGGCTGCCACTACTAGGACCTGCTGGAAGCGGTTGCTGGGAATTATTTGGGGTCCTGTTTGAACCTCACTTGCCATGCTCCAGATTTCCTATTTCTCCTGGGATTGCCTTTCAGGATTTGCAGAACCCCCTCTCCTTTAGAAGTGTCAATTGATGTTGGGTGCAGTGGCTCACGCCTGTAATCCCAGCACTTTGGGAGGCTGAGGTAGGTGGATCACCTGAGGTGGGGAGTTCGAGACCAGCCTGACCAACATGGAGAAACCCTGTCTCTACTAAAAATACAAAATTAGCTGGGCATGGTGGCACATGCCTATAATTGCAGCTACTCGGGAGGCTGAGGCAGGAGAATCGCTTGAATGTGGGAGGCAGAGGTTGCAGTGAGCCAAAATCGTGCCGTTGTACTCTAACCTGGGCAGCAAGAGTGGAATCCAGTCTCAAAAAAAAATGTCAGTTGGATCTTAGGACAATTTAAAAACATTATCAGGTTTTTATCTTTTAGATATTAGACAAGAGACTGCTTCTAATAAGGATTTACAGTAGTCTTTGTTTCCTATGGGCTCCTGTCTGGCTTGTGAGCTTATTTCCTAGGATGGGCAATCCATCCTGGACATTGCCACATTGCCAGCTGTCCCACCAATGTTCTGCTTCCTGTGTTGTTGTTATTGGTTGGGGGTCTAGGAGAGGTTGCTGCCTGGACTCAGTCTACTTGCTGATCGGGATCAAGTTGATCTCTGCTTCCCTTCTGAAGGTTTCTGTGTACTGTGTTGAACTGAAGGACATCTTACGTAAGAAGTGTGCGCAGCTCCAAGAGTTCTTCATAAATGATCATGCCCTTGTAACTGATGTGCAGAGTGAGAAACAAAACCATGGAAACCCCCCAGGTATCCTTAAGCTTAGTCACTTTCAACACCCCACCCATATGATTAGTGCTGTGTGCTTTTGAATGTATGCAAATGGAACTGTAATAGTTTCTTTGCTCTGGCATCTTTGCTCAAAAGTATATTTGAGAGATTCATCTGTATTGTAAGTCAAACCATGTGAAATTATCAGCAGTCAGCTGTTTTTTGACCCCTAAAAGGTAAATTCATATGGTTCAGCCTAAATGTTCAGTCCTGTTCACTGCCAGATCATAGTCTCTTATACCTGCAGCTGCCCCTTCTCAGGCTGGGCATAGGAGTTGTTTTCCAGCGTTGGGCCTTCATTGAGTGTGCCTGCCTGTTTGATGGGGTTTCACCATGTTAGCCAGGATGGTCTTGATCTCCTATGCCATCCAAGGGTTTTCTAAAGCTGTGGGCCCAAGGCCGGGGGTGGTGGCTCATGCCTGTAATCTCAGGACTTTAGGAGGCCAAGGTAGGTGGATCGCCTGAGGTCAGGAGTTTGAGACCAGCCTAGCCAACATGGTAAAACCCCATCTCTACTAAAAATACAAAAATTAGCTGGGCTTGGTGGCACACTGCACTCTTGTAATCCCAGCTACTTGGGAGGCTGAGGCAGGAGAATTGATTGAACCTGGAAGGTGGCAGTTGCAGTGAGCTTAGATCCAGCCACTGCACTCCAGCCTGGGTGATGGAGCAAGACTATGTCTCAAAAAAAAAAAAAAAAAATTTAACAAAAATAAAGCATGCGAGACTTCTGGTTGTTCTACTGCCTGGCCAGTGTTTAATGTTACCTGTCTTTTTCCTGATGGGCTTTGAGAGTCTTTTTTTTTTTTTTTTTTGAGACGGAGTTTCGCTCTTGTTACCCAGGCTGGAGTGCAATGGCGCGATCTCGGCTCACCGCAACCTCCGCCTCCTGGGTTCAGGCAATTCTCCTGCCTCAGCCTCCTGAGTAGCTCGGATTACAGGCACGCGCCACCATGCCCAGCTAATTTTTTGTATTTTTAGTAGAGATGGGGTTTCACCATGTTGACCAGGATGGTCTCGATCTCTCGACCTCGTGATCCACCCGCCTTGGCCTCCCAAAGTGCTGGGATTACAGGCTTGAGCCACTGCGCCCGGCCGGCTTTGAGATTCTTATTCTTTCTGGAACAGTCCTGTTCTTGTTTAGAAACATCCCCATTTTCCTTTCATCCCAGGAAGATACTTTTGTATTTTTTTATTTTTTGAGGGGGAAAAAAAAAGGATGGTCCAGGTCTCTCGACCTCATGCTCCTCCCACCTCAGCCTCCCATAGTGTTGGGATCACAGGCCTGAGCCACCCCTCCCAGCCTGGGGAGATACTCTTTTAGTCTTTGTTTGGCTAATCAGAATCTCATCTTTAGTGTCTTATCAAAATCTCATCTTCAGTGAATTTTTGTGCTCTTGTTTTTTCTGATTGTCTTTCAGCATGTCATCTGAGTCTTGTCCAAGCCAAGGGTCAGGCAGTGTTTTGTAGGGACAGTGTAGCAGCTCCTTAATGCCGGCTGCCTTGGAGCCTTTGCCAGGCCTGGGCAACTGCATAGGAGCCAGTAGTTCTTCCTGCTCTTGGGTCGTTCAAATGTTTTCTTTTTCTTTTTTTTTTTGAGACGGAGTTTCACTCTTATTACCCAGGCTGGAGTGCAATGGCGTGATCTCGGCTCACCGCAACCTCCGCCTCCTGGGTTCAAGCAATTCTCCTGCCTCAGCCTCCTGAGTAGCTGGGATTACAGGCATGCGCCACCATGCCCAGCTAATTTTTTGTATTTTTAGTAGAGACGGGGTTTCACCATGTTGTCCAGGATGGTCTCGATCTCTCGACCTTGTGATCCACCCGCCTCGGCCTCCCAGAGTGCTGGGATTACAGGCTTGAGCCACCGCGCCCGGCCGAAATGTTTTCTTTTATGAAGTAATGATGATAGGGTTTCTGTTTGTTTCTAATTCAAGTCTTTAATTGGCATTAAGAAATTGTTAGCTGCCAGGGTTGATTTTGAAATTGTGAGGTTGGAGAGTCTCTCCTGGAGCCTCAGGCTGGATGGCCGCAGCTCTGTGACTCAGCTGTGCTGGGTGCCTCCCTTTGGGGCTCAGTTATCTCCTCCTTTTTTTTTTTTTGAGACGGAGTTTTGCTCTTGTTACCCAGGCTGGAGTGCAATGGCACGATCTCGGCTCACCGCAGCCTCCGCCTCCTGGGTTCAGGCAATTCTCCTGCCTCAGCCTCCTGAGTAGCTGGGATTACAGGCACGCACCACCATGCCCAGCTAATTTTTTGTATTTTTAGTAGAGACGGGGTTTCACCATGTTGACCAGGATGGTCTCGATCTCTTGACCTCGTGATCCACCCGCCTCGGCCTCCCAAAGTGCTGGGATTACAGGCTTGAGCCACCGCGCCCAGCCCAGTTATCTCCTTTTAAGGTGTCCCTGGGGTGAGAGAGATGATCATGATAGTCCCTTCCACCTGGGTGGCCCAGGCTTTCCTCGCCCATTTAGTGCCTTGCATGTAGACTTTCCACCTATGGTCTGCTGTGCTGCCACTGCTTGTCCTCCCTCCCTCCCATGCAGACCTGTGCCTGCCACTCAATGCCTGCTTCTCTGATCAGGGTTTATGGAACCCCCTGGCTTGGTCGCCATTGTGATACCTGTGGTAACAGGCTTAGCCTTGCTGTGGCACATTCTAGGTCTACCGTTTGCATTCTCCAGCCTGCGAGCTTGTGTACTTGGGAAATGTGTCTTCATTTTGGGGGCTTTCTTCCACTTGACACCCATCCCTTGAGTGATTACTGCTTGAGGAGCGCTTGGCTTTCAGGCAGTAGAGAGCTTTCCAGGCAATGGTGTCCAGGTAAAAACAAAAGAAGGGGGGAAAAAAAGCTTCTAACCTAGCCCTTCTAAGACTTGAGTGTGTGTTTGAGACTCCAGGGCTCTTGTGGTTAGGGCTGGATGAAGCCTGAGCATCTGCATTTCTGGTAAGATCTTTGCTGGTTCTGTGCTGTTTCTTGGATCGTGGCCAGTGAACAAGAAGAGCAGGGAGATGGGCTGGAGGGGACTGCAGAAACCAGTGAAGGGGCTGTTTTGCCTCCTGACAGATGTGGCTGCCAGATTCCTGCCTTTTCCTCACCTACTAGGAACAGCAGCCACACCTGCTCTGCTGGCCTTGCATGGGCTCCTGCCCTGTGGCTGCCAGAGAGCCTTTTACCCCACAGTCAGGCCACTCTTGGGAGGCAGGGTGGTCTTGGGATGGAGTTTAGAGGTGAGCAGTGTTTATAGTAACTATCACAGTCTTAAATTGTTATTCTGCTTTTTTTGGGGGGTGGGGGACAGTCTCACTCTGTCATCTAGGCAGGCTGGAGTGCAGTGGCATGATCTGGGCTCACTCCAATCTCTGCCTCCCAAGTTCAAGACATTCTGTTGCCTCAGCCTCCTGAGTAGCTGGTACTACAGGCACCCACAACCATGCCTGGCTAATTTTGTGTATTTTTAGTAGAGATGGGGTTTCACTGTGTTAGCCAGGATGGTCTTGATTTCCTGACCTCATGATCCACCCGCCTCGATTTCTCCAAGTGCTGGGATTACAGGCGTGAGCCACCACGCCCGGCCGTTACTCTGTTTCTTTAAGCAGTGTTCCCTTGCTTCTCTCCAATATTGTGTCTCAGAACTCTCAGCCAGATTGTGCCAGGCCCGGGGCCTTCCCTGTTACCAGCCCTAGTAGGGGAAATCCAGCTGCAGATCTCCAAGGTCTCATCCTGACCTCATTCCTTGCTGGCTCCAAACCCAGAAGTGATGAGAAGAGGGAGGGGACCGAGGCTGTACCTTTTGGGATAACACAGTTTGAGGCACCTTCTGCCCAGCTCTCCTCTCAGCAGCCCATTCCAGCCTCTTCCTTATGCTAGGTTGTTAGCCCAGGCTTCCTCACCTCTCAGAAGGGGCAATACACATGTGCGGGTGGCTGGAGGACCATGCAGGGCTTGGCCCTGCTGTGGGCAGCACTAGGTCGTCAGTAGGACCAATGGCATTTCAGGATAGGCTTGGGAAAGTCATTGGGCTGGGATGGATGCTACCTCCTTCACTCTGGGCTACAGGGGCGTGGAATAGGCTGGCCTGAGGAACAGAGGAGGAGGAGGCCTGCTTTAGGTCGCAGTCACTGCATCACCAACGTGTTGAGTGGAACCCGAGTGTTTATTTTGTATAAGCTGCGTTGGAGGGAGCTGGGCTCCTGGCATTTGTGGGGCCTGTTGCTTTCCAGGAGGATGGTCTGGGAGAAGAGCCAGGAGCTGCTGGCCGGCATCCAGGTCTGAGCTGGATTACATGGCTGGGCTTGCCCAGAGCAATGAGCCCCACCCACCACCAGCCCATGCCTGGAGGGACAGGGAAGAAGGTCATGGAGGGTGGGGGTGTTCCCAGAGGAGCAGCAAGCACATCCTGGGTCCCCAAAGTGGGCTGCATGATGTGGGCCCCACCTTGTCACTTCAGGTAGAGGAGCTGGGCAGACCCTGTCCCCTGACACTGAGTTGGGAGAATGCACCCAGGTGAGGCCCAGTTGTGGACAGGCAGGCAGTGTTGGGAGGTGGGGAGTGCCTGTGGAGGTGTAGGCTGAGGCCTTCCTCCTGGCACACCAGTGCATGGCGGGCAGTGCCTCCTGCAGCACCCCCAAGCAGCTGGGCAGTTGGAAGCCTTGTGTGAGTGGCATCCCTGGCCCTGCCTGCATTGGCTTGGGGTCATCAGACCACAGCTCTGGACTCAGTCTTTGGGCCTTCACTCTGCTACCTACATGCTCTTGTGACCCTGGGCAAGTTGCTTAACCCCCGAGAACCTTTTAATTTCTTACCTGAAACTGCAGAGATAACGCCCCATCATTGGGCCTGTGGGAAGATTGAGGAGATCAGATCTGCCCACACGAGGGCTGCCATCTCATACAGGGCTGTGGCCGTGGGCGAGGTACAGCCTTAGCCCTGCAGAGCTATCTCTTGTCTATGAAGGCTTTCTCAGGGAGGACTTCAGGCCATGGGGATAGGATGAACAAAGTCCTGGGCTTGTGACTGGGGCTGGTTGTGTCCAGGGGCTGGGCCTTGGGGTGCTTCTGGATCCTGGTTGTCTCCCGCCTGGCTGCCTTGTGCCCTCTTGGCAGTCTCTCCCATGGCTTCGGGGCCCCTGGGAAGAGGCTGAGCTCACACAGGGCTACCCCTTGCAGCTGCATCTGTCCGAGCCACACCTGAAGTGTGAGGAGACTATAGTTAGGGGTTGGTCTGGGACCAGGGCTGATGCTGACCTTAGGCTTAAGTTTGGGGGCAGATGCAGCATGTTTGGAGCTCCCTCTTACCCTGGTCAGGTGTACGTAGACCTCTGGGGTGTGGATTTTCCTTTGTAGCCCTACCCTGCCCAGCATGGCTTCTCAGCCTGGCATGCTTGTCCCTCCCACCTGGCAGTGGAGCTCCGGTGGGCTGTGGGTGGTCTTGCTCACTCAGCAGTCTTGGCATCAGCTGGAGGGGTCCCATTTTACTGTTTTTTTTTGTTTGTTTTTTTGAGGCAGAGTTTCGCTCTTGTTACCCAGGCTGGAGTGCAATGGCACAATCTCGGCTCACTGCAACCTCCGCCTCCTGGGTTCAGGCAATTCTCCTGCCTCAGCCTCCCGAGTAGCTGGGATCACAGGCACGCGCCACCATGCCCAGCTAATTTTTTGTGTTTTTAGTAGAAACGGGGTTTCACCTGGTTGACCAGGATGGTCTCGATCTCTTGACCTCGTGATCCACCCGCCTTGGCCTCCCAAAGTGCTGGGATTACAAGCTTGAGTGCCGCGCACGGCCCCATTTTACTGTGAATTTGTTTGGGCTGGGAGGTGGTTAAGGTGCAGCTCCTTGGAGGTGGGCTGGGAGGAGCTTCTCAGTCCTCCAGCATAGCCCCAGGCCTCCTGCGGGAAGCCCAGTTCTGGGGAAGTAAGGATGAGCTCTGGGGAGGAAGGTGGATGAGAAGGATCCTAGGAGGGCTAGGTGGGGAGGCCTGCTTTGGGCGCCCCCCTTGCCTGGTCTTAACCCTCCTCCTCAGGCCTCCCTCCTGGCTGGGTGTGAGCCAGAAGATGTTTCAGTCTGGGTGCCTGTGGTGGCCTCCAGTAGGGCAGGTTTTTTTTTTTTTTTTTTTTTTTTGAGACGGAGTTTCGCTCTTGTTACCCAGGCTGGAGTGCAATGGCACGATCTCGGCTCACCACAACCTCCGCCTCCCGGGTTCAGGCAAGTCTCCTGCCTCAACCTCCTGAGTAGCTGGGATTACAGGCACGTGCCACCGTGCCCAGCTAATTTTTTGTGTTTTTAGTAGAGACGGGGTTTCACCATGTTGACCAGGATGGTCTCGATCTCTCGACCTCGTGATCCACCCACCTCGGCCTCCCAAAGTGCTGGGATTACAGGCTTGAGCCACCGCGCCCGGCCTGGGCACGTTTTGCCTGTAGGAGCCAGACATTGAAGATAGGGTATCATGTGGCTGAGACCACACCCTGATTTTGACCCCAACCTGTAGGCATGTAGGCAGGCATGAGATGTGTTTCTGTCTGCCGGTGGCAGGGCCACCAGCCTGGCCGCCAGAAGGAGCCATGTGGAGGCCCAGTACTGGGAGCAATTATGCGTGTCTGGCCTCTTGGAGGCCAAGGCTCTGGGCAAGGTGGGTGTCCAGGCTGAGTTGGGCAGTGCCTGTCAGAATAGGGGCTGGAGTTCTCTGCTTTCTGCCTCAGCAGGGATCACTTTGATCTGAAAACCTCCTCTCTCCTGGCCTTTGAAAGATACTGACCAGAGCACACTCTCCTGCACTTCGCTGGGTGCTTAGAAAGGCCTCGAGGTGACCCTGTTTCAGTATCCCCTTGGGCCCCTGCAGCCACATGGACTGACCAGAGGCTCCACATTTGGGCAGGTGTGGTCTGACCTCACATAGGACCATGGGCTAGTGGGTCTCCCAATGAAGGGGGCTGCTCCAAGTGTCAAGAGGCAGTGAGGGGTGCACAGAGCCCTGGCCTCTGCCGTCCCCATTGGCTATTTGGCCAGTCTGCGTTCGGGGAGCGAGTAGAGTGATCCAGGGTGCATGGGGAGGGGACCTGCAGGGTGGTTTTGGCCTGGGACTTTGACTGCCCTCTGCAGCTGCACTGTGAGGGCTGCCCACCTGGGGCGCAGCCGGGAGGGACAGGGCCCTGTTCCCACTGTGCCTTTCCAAGCCGCTTCCCTGTCGCCCTTGGTCTCAGTGCCAGTTGGAAAATTGAGGCAGAACCGATACCCCTAGGTGGTCTGGAAATCATCAGTGGGAAGAGGGTGCCTGTGCCCAACGCTGCAGGTGACATGTCCCTCCACTTTCAGCCCCAGGTTTTCCTGCCTCATGGGGAGGTCAGAGGTCAGAGTGAGTGCTGGGTTTGAGGCTCAGCTGTGTGCTGTGTGAAGATGAGAGGGGACCCAGCCTCATCACAGGGACAGAACACAGAGGTTCCTGGGTGACCCTGGGGGTCCAGTGACACAGCACATGATCGGGCATTCAACAGTGCCCAGTAAAGGTTAGTGGTGATTCCAGGAGGGAATGGCGGGGTATTGTGCTGAGCTACTGAGATCAGAATGTCCTTTGAAAACCTCTGCCTAGAGATTCATTTCATTTGGAGGTGAAGTTTACATGCAGTGAAGTGCGTAAAATTGTGTTTTCATCTACCTTAACCCAGATTCCCAGCAAGATAGAGAGCTGCCCTCACCGCAAAAAGTTCCTCATGCCCCGTCCTGGACGGTCCTCACCTGTCCCTCACAGCCTGTTCTGATTTGGTTTTTATCCTCAGTCCATTTTGTCTATTCTAAAACTTGATGTAGTTGGAGTCATGCAGTATGTACTCTTCTTGCAAAAGGCTTCTTCCACTTGGTGCCACAACTGTGAGGTTCATCCATGTCTCTGCATCATTTCTGCCCTTTGTATTTTTAGGGTTTTAAAAGTAATATTTTAAAAAATATGTTGAGTATTACAGAAATGAATAAAATATACAGATACTTTGGTTTTTCTTTAATCCCACTCCCAAAGATAATGTCATTTAGCAGTTGGGTATGTGTGCCCCCAAGGTTTTTCTTGTCACAAAGTGGACTTGCTGGGGTGGATAGGCTCTGACTGGGCCTTCCTTACTGTTCATTGAGGGTGAACTGAGGGGTGAGGCTGCTGTGGCTGCCTCTACAGGGCTCAGGCATGTGCCGCCAGTGGCTTGAGAAGCTGGAGCTTCTCTGCCGTTCCAGCCCCCTAGCACCTGCCTGGGCCCTGGGCCTACCCTCCGTGTTGGGGACATGACTTTCTGGCTTTCTTGTGGCAGGGACTGGGAGGGTAAGGAAAGCAGAGCAGGTGGGTGTTGACTTCCATAAACAGGACCGTGTGCCTACTTCTAACAGAGGGCCTGGGAAGGTAACCCCAAGGCCTTGTGTTCCTTCCTGCAGACCTTCTGGGTTCCCCAGAGAGCTGGCCCTCCCTCCAGCTGCTGAGGTTCCTGCCCTTCCCAGCTGGGGCCAGTCCACCTACAAGGGGAATCCCAGAGCTGAGGGATCCTAACTGGTGAGATTTCTGTGCTCTCTTTCCTGCCCCTCCCTGCAGACCCCTGAAAGCTCTGTCCCACGGAGGGGCTGGGTCAGAGCCTTAAGTTAATGCCAAGCTGGCCCTGGTAGCCCAGGCCTGCTGCCCCACTGCCCCAGATCCTGGGTGTCCTAGGAGCCAGTGTTCTGGGTGGGCAGTAGGCCAGGGCTAGGCGTGCTAGCCTTGGGGCTGATAGGCACGCTGCCTGGGCCTGCTGCCAGGGTCTGCTGGGTGCCAGGCGGCATCCTCATCACAGCCTGCAGTCAGCTGCTGCCAGGGCTGGGCACCAACACTCCATGTTTCTAATTACCTGACACTCCCCAGGTGGGGCCCTCCAAGGTAGGCACTTGCTGTTTCATGCCCAGTGGTAAGCTGGTAGGGCAGAGGTCTGTGGCTGAGAAGGAAAGAGCAGTGCTTAGTAGGAGTGGTGTGGATGGCAGGCTTGTGGCATTGTGCTTGCTGTGAACTTTCTGCACGTGGCTCTGACACCCACTACCTCAAGTGGAGGGTGCAGGGAGGAGCCCTGCTCTGTCCTGTGTCACGGCTGACCCAGCCTGGGGCCATCCTTCCTTGGTGGGGAGACCTAGTCTTAGCCTGTGCTGGTGAAGTGCATGTCAGGGCCAGGCAGTGGGCACTGACAAGGGTGTTCCCACCCCCACTCAGGTGCCCCCCAGTCCTATTCTCCACCCATTCTCTGCATGGCGTCCAGTAGCTGACCTGACCTCTGGCAAGGTCAGGTGACCCCTTGTTGCAAAGTTTGGCGGGTGCTCTGCCCAGCAGGGCTCTGGTTGACCGAGGTCGTGAGGGGCAGTGGTTGGGGAGCAGATGAGGTGGTACAGGGCTGGATGGTGGTGTCTGATTGTCTCCAGTGCGCCACCCAGAGTCTCTATCCATTTTTTTGACTGCTCCCACCAGTGTTTCAGTGGCTTCTGCTCCCCAGCCCCCACTGCCCAAGACTGGCCTCAGCCCAGTTAGCTCACTGGGCCCAACCCTTGCTAACTGTGGACGCTCTTGGGCTTCCTGCCAACAGAGCTGATTCTGCTGCCCTCTGGGCCTTTGGTGGGGTCCTGGACCAGCCATGCACCCCTCCCCTCACACCCTCTACCCAGAGGGGAGCTGCCTAGGGGCTGGAGAGACAGCTGGTCTGCTGCAGCTCTGTGCCGGCACCCCGGGTCTGGTCACATTCCTGAGGGACCTGCTGAGCCTCCCTGGCCCTGGAGGTGGAGTGGGGGAAGGGCAAGTGGGGATGGGCCACTGCACGCCCCCTTCACGACCCTGGCTCCATTCCGTAGAGGCCCAGGCTAGCAGGTGTGGGGTGCAAGGACCCACCACCTCAGTATCCCCACTCCCGCAGGACCTAGAGCCCTGGGGGTGGGAGGGAGCCCGCCCGCCTGCCTGCCTGCCTTCTCCTGGCAGCAGCTGCCCAAGGCTTTGGCAGGCCAGTATTGAAAGGCCAGGCCTGCAGCTTGGGCAAACCCTTAGGCAGCGAAACCTCCAGAGAGGGAAGGCCATGTGGCCTGCTGGGGGGGCTGGGCCCTCTGGGCAGGGAGGAGTTGAGAGCTGATGGGGAAGGGAAGGAGCAGGGGAGCCAGAAGCGGTTGAGACTGGTTCTTATAAATAGCCCTTGCACAAGTGGCTCCAATTTTGACCTTTTGTTATGTAAATGTGGCCAGGCTGGGAAGGGCCTTGCCCAGGCCTCCTGCCACCACACCAGCAGGCCAGGAATTGTGTCTGCCACCGGGCCCCCTGGCCTAGGTGGCCCCTGGGGTGTGTCCTTAATCTGTGTGTGTTGGTGGGGGGAGGTATCACACCCTCTAAACTCCCTAGACCTGCTCCCTTGTACTTACTTTTCCTGGCCGTCAGATGCAACTGCCAGGCTCTCCTGCCACTGTCTCCTGCTGGGCTGCCCCTGGTGCCCCATGCTTCCCTTCATTGCCCTTCCCTCCCTTCCTCGCTGATGGCTGTCCAGGTGACTGTGTCTGTCTTCTCTTCCCCAGGTGACCAGGCATTGATGCACCCCCAGGAAGGCCACGCGCTCAGGAGGCCCCTCCCTGCTGGCTGCTGCTCACATGGTGTCTGGGCCCCTGGCACTCCGGTGAGGCGCAGGGGAGGGAAGACCACCACTGGCCCCCTTTCCCAGAGCTTTCTAGGTGATGCACAGCCCCACAGCTCTCAGCCTGTCTCCCTCTCTGTCTGACCCATGGTCCTTTGTGTATACACAGCACTGGGCAGTGTGGAGGGAGCGTAAGGGCCACTGGGCACTGGCAGAACTGGCACTGACATTTTCTGGGGGCGGGTTACTGGAGCCCAGTGTGGAAGCCACACCTTGGGCTCTTTGTCCCTGTGTGGTGGGTTGAGAGGGCAGGGAGTGGAGGAGGATTGGTTCATGAAGTCAGCAGCCTATGAGCACCCTCCTTAGCTGCTCTGGGCTGGACTGCTAGGCACAGCCACTGGCAGGTGCTTGCTGCCTCTTGCCATTAGGCTCTGAGTACCAGCAGTGTCTCGGGCAGTGTTGCACCCTCGTGTGTTCACACTGAGCTCTGGCACCTTTAGGAGCCTGTGAATGTTAGGGTTTCCCTTTGTCTTTGCAAACAAGGGCAGGCATGGGACTGGGGAGAGTTTCTGTCATAGGAAGATTGGGTAGGATGGGACCCTTTTCCAGGGCTCTGCTCTGGGATGCAAGGCTGGACACTCTGCAAGGGGCAGTAGATCCCAGGGGGTGGCAGGCTCAGAGCAGTTCAGCTGCTGAGAGACTGGACCCTGAACTGTGTGTGAGGCTCAGAGCTGCCTGTGGGCCCTGCTGCTCAGTTGTCCAGCAGCTATGAGTCGGTGAGGAAAGTTCCTGTCTCTGCTGGCCTCCTGCCCTATGGAAGCCTGTGGGCCTGGCTGGGGCATAGGTGGCCACCTGGACACTGGCATGCTTTCCCCAGCACCCTCTTCTGCCGAGCCATTTTTTGAGGGGCTCTGGTAGGGGTGAGAGGATGGAGCTGTCGGTGCTGTGAGGAGTTGGGCTTAGGGCTGAGGACAGCTTTGAGTCATTGAAAACATTCCAGAGTCATTCTTTGCACTGCCGGCCAGGTCCTTGCCTCTTTCTTTGGAGGGACATTTCCCTCCTCCCCTAGGGTCCATCTGGTGCCCACTGTGCACCTCTGTGCCCTGCCCTTGCACCCTCATCGTGGCGTGTCTGGTCCTTGGCAGAGAAGGGTACTCAGTGGGGTTGGAAGCATGGTTAGGAGCACCTGCTCTCGGAAACCCATGTCTTGCTGCTGCACAAGCAGAAACATACCTGCGCTGGCAGGGTTCCTGCAGAGACCGGCAGTGTCAGTATGTTTCTTTCTTACTGACCTCAGCGCCTGTGCCAGTCTGTGTGGCGGAGGCCAGCTGGCCACCTTTCCTAGGCCCAGATGGCACTGCCCTTCCTAGAGAGGACGGAGGGTTCAGGTGGTACCAGGTGCTTGGCCTGGGCTACCTTTCCTGCTTGGCACCTGGAAGCTCAGGATGGGGCAGCACTGGCGCCTGCCCAGGAGTCCAAGGTAGCCCTGGTGAGGCCGAGGGCCTCGGGGAGAGGCAGGGCTGCAGGCCGACTGCAGCATCGGGAGGCAAGCAGCATGACTTCTGGCGAAGCCTGGGTGGCCTCTCGTGTGACCTGGGAGGCGCAACCACAGAGTCGAGGCTGCACACCAAAGGCCACTGGCAATTTGATTTGGGCCCTGCTGTGTTTCAAAAGGAGCCACCATTTAGTTTTGGGGGGTTTCAGCTTCCCTATGGGTCTGGTTTTGTCAGCTTTCAGGACAGGCCCCTCAGGGAGGCCTCTGCATCCTGAAGTGTAAAGACACTTGCTCTTTATTTTTTGGTCCCTTTCTGTCCTTGAGGGTGTGTGATGGACTTCATGTGGTATAGAGACAGTAGCCTAGGCTGTGAAATGAAATGCAAATCCCAGTTTCTCTCTTTGTTGCCTCATTGCCTCCACCTCATTTTCTCATTAGTGCAAATGGGGCAGGAGCCTCTGTCCCTTCTCAGGCAGTTTGAGTTCTCAGTGAGGTGACACATGTACCTGCATGCATTGGGCAGTGTGGGCTCATGTGCCGTGTACTGTGCCCCTGGGGCTGCAGCCCTGTGTGGGGTCAGTGCTGAGGCCCTTTGAGTGCCTCAATGAGCCCCATCCTGCCCCAGAGCCCTGGTTCGAGTGACCCAGTTATCTGATGCGTGCATGCCTGTTCTTGCCCACAGGTGGTACGCGTGGGCAGGGCGAGGGGACATGGGGCCCGACATGGAGCTGCCCAGCCACTCGAAGCAGCTCCTGCTGCAGCTGAACCAGCAGAGGACCAAGGGCTTCCTGTGTGATGTCATCATCATGGTGGAGAACTCCATCTTCCGGGCTCACAAGAATGTCCTGGCTGCCAGCAGCATCTACTTCAAGTCCCTGGTCCTGCACGACAACCTCATCAACCTGGACACAGACATGGTCAGCTCTACAGTGTTCCAGCAGATCCTGGACTTCATCTACACAGGCAAGCTGCTGCCCAGTGACCAGCCAGCTGAGCCCAACTTCAGCACCCTTCTCACTGCTGCCAGCTACCTCCAGCTGCCCGAGTTGGCAGCCCTCTGCCGTCGCAAACTCAAGAGAGCCGGCAAGCCCTTTGGCTCTGGGAGGGCAGGGGCCACCGGCATGGGGCGGCCCCCCCGTAGCCAGCGGCTGTCCACGGCCTCTGTCATCCAGGCTCGTTATCAGGGGCTTGTAGATGGGCGTAAGGGGGCCCACGCCCCCCAGGAGCTCCCCCAAGCCAAAGGCTCAGATGATGAGCTCTTTCTTGGTGGCTCTAACCAGGAAGGTGTGCAAGGTTTGAACCGGGCCATCTGCCCAGCTGGCGGGGAGACGGGCCTCGGGGGCTGCAGTAGCAGCACTAATGGGAGCAGTGGGGGCTGTGAGCAGGAGCTGGGCTTGGACTTGTCCAAGAAAAGCCCACCCCTGCCCCCTGCCACCCCTGGTCCCCACCTCACTCCCGACGACCCAGCCCAGCTGAGTGACAGCCAACACGGCTCGCCCCCTTCAGCCTCTGCTCCTGTTGCCAATAGTGCCTCTTACTCTGAGCTGGGGGGCACCCCCGATGAGCCCATGGATCTGGAGGGGGCTGAGGACAACCACCTGAGCCTGCTGGAGGTGACTGGCGGGCAGCCTCGGAAGAGCCTCCGACACTCCACTCGGAAGAAGGAGTGGGGCAAGAAGGAACCTGTGGCCGGCTCCCCTTTTGAGCGGAGAGAAGTGGGGCCCAAGGGTCCCTGCCCGGGAGAGGAGGGTGAGGGGGTCGGGGACAGGGTTCCCAATGGCATCCTGGCTGGTGGGGCTGGCCCTAGCGGGCCCTATGGAGAGCCCCCCTACCCCTGCAAGGAGGAGGAGGAGAATGGCAAGGACGCAAGTGAAGATAGTGCGCAGAGTGGGAGTGAGGGGGGCAGTGGCCATGCCAGCGCCCACTACATGTACCGGCAGGAAGGCTACGAGACGGTGTCCTATGGGGACAACCTGTACGTGTGCATCCCCTGCGCCAAGGGCTTCCCCAGCTCCGAGCAGCTCAACGCGCACGTGGAGACGCACACGGAGGAAGAGCTGTTCATCAAGGAAGAGGGGGCCTATGAGACAGGCAGTGGGGGCGCTGAGGAGGAGGCCGAGGACCTGTCGGCGCCCAGCGCAGCTTATGCGGCTGAGCCCCGACCCTTCAAGTGTTCGGTCTGTGAGAAGACCTACAAGGACCCGGCCACTCTGCGGCAGCACGAGAAGACGCACTGGCTGACGCGGCCCTTCCCCTGCAACATCTGCGGCAAGATGTTCACGCAGCGTGGCACCATGACGCGTCACATGCGGAGCCACCTGGGCCTGAAGCCCTTCGCCTGCGATGAGTGTGGCATGCGCTTCACCCGCCAGTACCGCCTCACTGAGCACATGCGTGTGCACTCAGGTGAGAAGCCCTATGAGTGCCAGCTGTGCGGGGGCAAGTTCACCCAGCAGCGCAACCTCATCAGCCACCTGCGAATGCACACTTCCCCCTCCTAGAAGCCAAAGACCCGAGGGCGCCCTCTGCCACCTTGCTCCCCGGGAACCCATGGAAGGAGAAGCGAGGTGGTGCAGCGGCAGGGGCAAGACCCTGGGTCCAGTGGAGGCTCCGGGTGGCCCCTCTGGCCCCCCCTTGCCCACACCCAGAGCTTTAATCGACAGTCTGTACCAAGCAGAGCCGACAGGAGGGAAGCCAGGGGTCCCAGCCCGTCTACCTCCCCATCTCACCCAGGTCCCCAGCTCCCCGCGGGGACCACCGCAGGGCCTGTGGGCTGGGTCACGTGGGTCTCGCTGGGACCTGGTCCCTTTGCTGCAGGCGGCTTGGAGAAAGGGGGCAGTGGGGGCCTCCATGCTGGTGATGGCCAGGGTGTTGTCGGGAGCAGGCCCCACCCCGCTAGCCGGTGTCTGTGTGTGTGCACATGTGCTTGTGTCTGTGCGGGCACATGCGGCCCTGGTTCTGCAGGGAACAGGTGCTGGGGGTGCAGATCCCTCCCTCCTTGAGCCAGGGTGGCACTGCTCACTGGCGCTGGGACAGTCAGGGTGACCCCACCGCCTACCTCTCTACAACTAAAGAGCCCTCTGGGCCTGTGTTGCTGTTATTCCTACTGATCTGTTCCTCTATTTTTCTTTTTTCTTTTTGTTTTTTAAACCAAAACAAACAATAGCTTATTTTCTTCCCAGCCCCTCTGGGGCTGAGCCTGGGTCTGAAGACTGAATGTAACAGGGGCCGTTGGCCCTCCTGCGCGTCCCTGGCTCTGACGCTGCAGGGGTGTCGGCGTGCCACCACTCCAGGCCTCAGAAGCCCTTCTTGCCCAAAGGCTTCCCTGGTCCCTGAGCCCTGCCTCGGCTGCCTCAGGAGAGTGCTTTTCCTGTAGTTTCCAAGGATTATTCTTTGTTTAGAGGTACTTGTTTTTTATTAAGAGAAAAACCAGTGTAACGTTTATGTGACTGAACTGGAAGGTCTGGGGTTCCGGGGGGTGGGGGGAGGCTGGACTCGATGCCGGGGCCATTGGTACTCGTTTTCATTTGTGTGTGTGTGTGTGCCTGTGTGTCTGTGTGTGGTGTGTGCCGTACGCGTGGGCAGACGTTTCACTTTCCCTCCTTCCTCACTGAACAAGGTGGAGACTTGTGACTTTTGCTACCTCTTGAATTCATGACGACAATATGTTGGTGACTGGCATGGAAGCCCTCGGCATCCCTGCTTTGTCCTCTTAACACCCAGGAAGTCGTGTGCAGGAGTCACCGGGCTCCAAGTGGCCCAGTACCTGCAGCTCACCTGTGTTTTCCCTTTGGGCCTTGGGCCACATCCACCCCCAGGGGACCCTGGGACCCCAGGCACACGAACCTGTTTCTGGTGTGGGTGAGGTGTGAGGCCCCAGCATGGAGCCAGGCACTGGGTGCTGACGGGAACCATGAGGAGGGTGGCAGGTCTTTGCAGCTCCTGGCCCGGCTGAGTCGGAGGTGAGCCCTCCTCGTCCTGCCACCCCCACCCTCCATTCCTGCAAGAGTTGAGCTTGTAAGAGCTGACCATAGGACCCCCCCCCCACCCAGAGAACAGGGATTGTACTTCTCTGAGCAGACACTGTCTAGGGTTCCTCAATCAGCCTCAGACACTTCCATGAACCCCGAAGTGGGCTCTCAAGGCCACAGCACAGTCCCACTGCCTTCGGCCAACTGGAGCTGTGGGGCTGGGCCTGCAGGCTTCTTGCTTCGTGACTTCCCCTTTTTTTCCTCTCTCTTTCCATTCTATTTTAAGTTTAGACCAAAAAAATTCCAGAGTCATCCCCTACCCCCAACCCTCCAGAGACCCTCCAACTGAAAACAGAGCCTGAGTTCAGGGACCCGAGTGGTGAGCAGTGTGTTTTGGGGGTGAGGGAGCTTGGGCGGATGACGCTCCTGGCTGAGCCCTCCTTGTGGCGATCCCAGCCTGAGAAGGCCCCTCTTCCCTCCTGGTGGGAAGCAGAGAAGTGGACCCACGGTCTCAGATTCCAGCGAGTCAGGCTGGGGACCTTGCGGGGAGGAGACCCCTGGACTCCACCGCTCCTCAGTGATGGGGCTCCCCTTGTTCTGACCCCACCCCACCCTGTCAGCACTTAAGCCACACGACACAAAGTCTGTACCGCACGGGAACTGCACGCGCCCGGCTGTGTACGTGGCCTCCGGGGCTGTGGGCAGCCGCATCTGTGACATGACTTATGAAAGTAGGTGATTCCTTTGCAGAACTTCAGGGACTGGGAGCAGAGGCCCCTCACTCAACTACGTTTGTGCGACATAGTATTGTACCCACCTTAGTATTGTATGGAGCCTTTTCTGTATTTTAATGAGAAAGCAGAACACTAGTTTCCTATTTAAGACTTTAAGGGTTTGTGGGGCGGGGTGGGATTAACACAACATTTGGCTTTGTTTTCTTTTTCCTTTGATTTCCACGTTGGGTGTGTGCGAGTGTGTGTGTGTGTGTGATGTTAAGAGCCTCACAAAGAAGCTGGGTTATTGGAGGCCAAGGTGGCTTACAGTTCTCTGCGTTTGTCACTTAATTCCTAAATGTTTCGGAGAAACAGGAAACAGAAAATAGCAGATACCATGTAGGAAAGAGAGGATAAACAAAGAAAAAAAGATAAGCTCATATCCAAATTCACAAAGCCTATTTTTTAAACCAAAGCACATTTTGAATGAGTATGGAACCTCCATGGGCTCAGACAAAAGTTACTAATATATTTATCTCATTGTTTACATAAGCTCTTACAGTTTCAGACCTCAGCAGCTGTTTAAGGCCAGTCCAGGGAACCCTCGCCTGCTGCTGGAAGCCCTTCTGAGTTGGCCCTGGAGTGGTTCACGGGCAGAGCGGGGCAGCCCTGGGACTAGGGAAGGGCCTGGAAACCTCCCTGGATTCACCTGAGCCCTCCTCCCCATTCCCAGGGCCCCTCCAAGCCCAGCTGGCACCAAAGAGCTTGTGCCAGTGCTGACCAGCCCCCAAGGCCCTCTGGCCCAGACCAAGCTGGTCCTGACCATGCTGGCCTACGTGGGGGTGGCCGTCAGTTCTGGCCACAGGACCCGAGTCTGGGCTTGAGTCCCCCTGCTGCTCTGCCCGTGACCCTCGGGGATGGGTTGATGTGAGGGTCCCACTCAAGCCAAAAAGCCGGGACCTTTGCACAGCCCAGTCAACTCCAGTGGGTCCCCATTTGTGGTGACCCCCCTAACCCCACCCCAAGCAGCAGAAAGGGCTGACTGGGTCTGGTCCTTACCAACACAGACGGTGCAAACACTCTTAACAGTGTTGTTTTTGTATCAATATGTTCGTGCAGTGATGAATGTATTTATTTCTCAGACTTGGGGCGAGTGAGCAGGTGGCAGGTCAGGCTCCGCCACTGCACACTCCCGCCGGACCGAGCCCCAGCAAGGGCTCCTCCAGGATTGCAAAAAAAGGAAGAGAAAAGATGAACCTTTAAGCAAATAAGAATCTCAGAGACTAGCAGCATAGCCATACACCTCAGCCTGTGAAATGAACAATCCGGACCCTCCCCGACCTTCCCCACCTCACACAGCCGTGTGTGTTTCCCGTTCGTCACCACTCGGGGGCGCTGGGCCGCCCACCCACTCCCCCAACCCGTCAGTATTCACTGGACCTCAGGCGCCATGCAGGAGTGCGATCTGGGCTGGGCCACTGGGCAGGCCAATCCCCTGCCCTCCCTCCCGGCCATCCTGAGTCGGGGTGAGGCTTGGGCAGCCGGAGGGCAGAGCTCAGGGAGCAGGAGGCTGCATCCGTCCACCCCCAGGTGTGGGGGACAAAAGCCAAAGGCGCCAGGCCTTGGAGCAGACAAGGGCTCTCAGCCCTGCCATGCCCTCTGAATTCAGGGACCAAGGCCCTCCTGTTTCCCAGAACCCCATTGGGGCAGATGTTACTGAACCTGTGAATCAGATGCCAGGGGTGAGGGGCTGGGGAGGGACCTAACCTGACCCTGTCTGACATTCCACGCCGGGGTGGGCATGAGCTGTGGGAACTGAGGCTGCCCAGGACCCCCTTCCTAGGATGCCCCAGCTTCAGTCCCCACTTTAACTTTCTACCAGGACCCCCTCCCCCTACCTCAACCTTGCTATTTATTGCTGTAATTTATTGACCTCAAAAATGCTGCATAACAGACCTCACTGGGGCAGGGAGGATCCCCCAGGGCTCCCCCGCCTCCACTTGGCGGGCCCCGTGGGGCCAGGTGCTGAGGGGAGCCTCTCTACCCCACCCATCACTAGTTTCCCTCTGCCCCCACCCTGGGGGCCCCAGGTTGGGCACTGGCTCATTTCTTGCAAATACCTCGAATGGGGAGGGGGGAGGGATGGGGTTTAAGTGTTTTGTTTAATTGGAACTGGAAGAGGGATCACGTTCTACTTTATGCCCTTCCCAGAAAGGGGGAGGGACACCAGGATCGCACTCCTGTACCGGCCACCGCCACTGTCACTCATCATATTGAGTTCACATCCCTTGAGAGTTTGTATAAATTCAGGTCAGCGCTGCAGCTATGCAGCCGCCCAGTGTCATAGAAAAGCAATTCACCAACGACTGATCTCTCCATTCAGAAGTGTGCAGTCTTAATGTACAGCGATGAGAAACTGTTATTTTATGATCTTTTCATTAAAAGCTTGATTGAAAATGTCTGGTGTGGGACCTCCGTATTCTGCTTTGGCTGTTCTCTAGCAAAGTGACATGGCTTCCAAATCTTAGGAGGGTGGAGTCTGGGATGGGCATCTGCCTGCCACCATTCAGCAGTGCTTATCGGTGCTTGGTGAGTCCTTCGGGGTGTACACTGGGCCAGGGAAGTAGCACTTTGGTGTCAGCATCCTCTTGGGCAGTGTTGGCCTGAGTTAGCTGAGGCTGCCTGGGAAGCAGCGATGCGTGCAGTTAGGTGCACAGACCTGGGGACAAAGAGTTGAGGCTGAGGAAGGGCTGGAGCAAGGTGAGGGCTACTCCCTTCTGCCCACCGCTGCTTGCCTGAGGGGAGGAGGGGGGGAAGGAAAAGGGGTAACATTAATCCCCAGGGTGAGGGACCACCTGAGATGGGATCCTAGCATGAAGACCCAGGAGGAGGAGCAAGGATGGAGGGCGATGGCCACGCTGGACCTCCAGTTCAGACTGCGAGCATCTGTGGTGGCTCCGGGCGGCAGGACATGAGCCCAGTGACCCCAGACGCCCAGAAGAGCTTGAGCACGGCTCCTTGGGGTCTTGGTGAGTTCTGCTCATTTGCTTTACTATTATCTTTTGGCTTTATCAAAGTAATTCCTGAATATAGTTTAAATAATTAAATGGTTCTTAAAAGGGCTTAAATAGTTTTGTCTCCCCAACTCCATCCCATGCTATATACAGCCCATCTCTTCTAATTATTTTAGCACTTTCTTCTGCATTTATCTCTCCATGTCTAAATCGTATTCTTTTTTTGTTTTGTTTTGTTTTGAGACGGAGTTTCGCTCTTGTTACCCAGGCTGGAGTGCAATGGCGCGATCTCGGCTCACCGCAACCTCCGCCTCCTGGGTTCAGGCAATTCTCCTACCTCAGCCTCCCGAGTAGCTGGGGTTACAGGCACGTGCCACGATGCCCAGCTAATTTTTTGTATTTTTAGTAGAGACGGGGTTTCACCATGTTAACCAGGATGGTCTCGATCTCTTGACCTCGTAATCCACCCGCCTTGGCCTCCCAAAGTGCTGGGATTACAGGCTTGAGCCACCGCGCCCGGCTAAATAGTATTTCTTATACTGCTGTCCTATTCCTTTTTGGAGTCTTTGGACTTTTATCCATGAGGATTATTTAGTTCATTTATATTCTCTTCTCCCTAATTTATATCCCCCAAATAGTTACCAAATGTGTAGTTTGATGTTCAGGTTGGCAGACTTTATATTAAGTAGTCAGATTGTAAAAATATATAAATATATATGTGTGTGTGTGTGTGTGTGTATAATACATATACATATATGTGTGTGTATATATATATATGTATACACACACACACACACACACACATATGCACACACACACATTTACCCAAGCTTTCATCCCGGCTGGAGTGCAGTGGATCCCAGCTCACTGTAACCTCAAACTCCTGGGCTCAAGTGATCCTCCCACCTCAGCCTCCCATGTGACTGGGACTGCAGGTGTGAGCCACCACAGCCAGCTCGAAAATTAGCTTGTTTCTTGTTTTCATAGAGACAGGGTCTTGTTATCTTGTCAGGCTAGTGTTGAACTCCTGGCTTTGAGAGATTCTCTTAACTCAGCCTCCCAACGTGCTTGGATTACAGATATAAGCCACTACATCTGGCTGCCAGATAGTAAATATTTCAGGCTCTGCAGGTCATACCAGCTCTGTTGTGACTACTCAGCCTTCTGTCATAGTGCAAAAGTAGCCATCAGTGGGGCTGTTTGGCTCATGCGTGGTCTTGAACTCTGGTCAGGAGTTCAAGACCAGACTGGAGTGTGCCCAGCAAGTAGCTGGGACTACAGGTGTAAACCATCACACCTGGCTAATTTTTTAAATTTTTGTAGAGATGGGGTTTCATTGTATTGCCCAGGCTGACCTTGAACTCCAGGGCTCAAGTGATCCAACCATCTTGGTCTCCCAAAGTTTTTTTTTTTTTTTTTTTCTGAGATGGAGTTTCGTTCTTGTTATCCAGGCTGGAGTGCAATGGTGCCATCTCGCCTCACCGCAACCTCCGCCTCCTGGGTTCAGGCAATTCTCCTGCCTCAGCCTCCTGAGTAGCTGGGATTACAGGCACACGCCACAATGCCCTGCTAATTTTTTGTATTTTTTTTTTTTTTTTTTTTTTTTTTTTAGTAGAGACGGGGTTTCACCATGTTGACCGGGATGGTCTCGATCTCTTGACCTCGTGATCCGCCTGCCTCGGCCTCCCAAAGTGCTGGGATTACAGGCTTGAGCCACCGCACCCGGCGACCTCCCAAAGTTTTGACATTACCAGCATGAGCTACTGGCCAATTTCTTGTGTATCTTTTTCCTTTTCCCTTTTTTTTTTTTTTTTTTGAGACAGAGTTTTGTTCTCTTACCTAGGCTAGAGTGCAGTGGTGCCATCTCAGCTCACTGCAACCTCCACTTTCCAGCTTCAGGCGATTCTGACACCTCAGCCTCCTGAGTAACTGGGACTACAGCTACACGCCACCATACACAGCTAATTTTGTCGTTGTTGTATTTTTAGTAGAGAGGGTGTTTCACCATGTTGCCCAGCCTGGTCCTGAACTCCTGGCCTCAAGTGATATGCCCACCTTGGCCTCCTAAAGTGCTGGGATTACAGGTGTGAGCTACTTTGCCTGGCCTCTTGTTTTTCTTAAAGTTAATAATTATTTGATTTTTTTGATTGCATAGTCTCTATCTTCCTTCCCTCTTTAACTCTGAAACAGCTCCAGTACATTTTTCTGCACAATGGGACACTATCTGTTCTGTTATTTCACACCGTGCACCCTCCATCCCCCCCACCCGCCCCAAACACTGCAGGAGACATCCTGGAGTTGGCACAGATGTGGGCTAGGGTTCTTCCTGCCTTTGTCCTTCATTAGCAGCTCTGTCTGTGGAGCTCATTTATCCTCTTTCTTGAATTGCATGCTTGCTTTGGTGGTATAGTTCCTCTGGTGCCATCCCAAGAAAGAGCACATGGGAAGTAGGATTGTTTTTTTTTTTTTTTTTTTTTTTCTTTTTTCTTTTTTTGCCCTGGAAAATTAAAGCAATTAATTCAAGAATTTTTTTTTTTGTTTTGTTTTGTTTTTTAAGACAGAGTTTCACTCTTGTTGCCCAAGCTGGAGTGCAATGGCTTGATCTCAGCTCACTGCAACCTCCGCCTCCTGGGTTCAAGTGATTCTCCTGCCTCAGCCTCCTGAGTAGCCGGGATTACAGGCATGTGCCACCATGCCCGGCTAATTTTTTGTATTTTTACTAGAGGCGGGGTTTCTCCATGTTGGCCTGGCTGGTCTCAAACTCCTGATCTCAGGTGATCTGCCTGCCTTGGCCTCCCAAAGTACTGGGATTACAGGCATGAGCCACCGTGCCCAGCGGGGAAGTAGGATTTTTTTTTTTTTTTTTTTTTTTTATGAAAATCACTTTATTCTAATTAACTCACAAAGAATAAAATCGTAACAGCTAGTTTAAGGAGGCCACACAAACATTTGACCAGCTCCAAATTCTACAGAGTAGGAACACCCCCTTCCATTTCAATTCTGAAGCAAGGAAGCTAGGAGTGACAGGAGAGGTTTAACTGGTGGCTGCACTTTATACTGTCATTATTAATTACATTTTTATATTAAATTAACTTGGTTATGAGAGCTCGTTTTCCATTTCTCCAGGTTGAACTTCTTGATTAGGCCAATCTGTTTGCAAGTCGGCACTGTTTCAGCTCCTCACTGAAACCCTCACAGAGCTTGATGTCACTCTGGTTCTGGGAACACTCCAAAAACTATTTGATCTCACAGAAGCAAGGCTGCTGCTGCTGTGCCCGCTGGGTTCCCTGAGGCTCTCGGTAAGTGATGTCAGGCCTGGCAGGCTCAGGATTACTTCTTCCATTGAAGCCCCTAGTAATGGCGTGGCCCAGTGTGTGCCCCCCAGCAGAGCCCACTGCCACGCCAGCTGCAGTGGTTGCCATCTGGGCCTGCAGACCTGGCTGCTGGGGCGCAGCAGCAGGAGAGCCAACTGCAGAGGAGGGTGCTGGTGCTGGCCTGGGCACAGTTCTCATCTGAGGGGCCCGGCTGGCCAGAGGAGCCATGCGGGAGGTGTGGCTTCAGCTTCCACACGGCATCCTAGCTACAGGGTGGCTCGGTCTTTAGACATGCAACAACCAGATGTAGGATTTTTAAGACTTTGAAGTTTGAAAATGCTTGTAGACTGTACGAAATTGATAATTTGGCTGGGTTTAGAATTGTAGTTTGGATATCCTTTTACCACTGAATTTTTAAGGTGTTGCTCCAATGGCCACACCTTAAGGTGTTCTAAGATAGAATTTCTTTTTTTTGAGACAGAGTTTCACTCTTGTTACTCAGGCTGGAGTGCAATGGCGCAATCTCGGCTCACTGCAACCTCCACCTCCTGGGTTCAGGCAATTCTCCTGCCTCAGCCTCCTGAGTAGCTGGGATTACAGGCACACACCACCATGCCCAGCTAATGTTTTGTATTTTTAGTAGAGACAGGGTTTCACCGTGTTGACTGGGATGGTCTCGATCTCTTGACCTCATGATCCACCCGCCTTGGCCTCCCAAAGTGCTGAGATTACAGGCTTGAGCCACCGTGCCCGGTCGGTAGAATTTCTTTATTATTATTATTATTATTATTTTTTGAGATGGAGTTTCACTCTTGTTACCCAGGCTGGAGTGCAATGGCGCTATCTCGGCTCACCACAAACTCCACTTCCTGGGTTCAGGCAATTCTCCCGCCTCAACCTCCTGAGTAGCTGGGATTACAGGCACGCGCCACCATGCCCAGCGAATTTTTTGTATTTTTAGTAGAGACGGGGTTTCACCATGTTGATCAGGATGGTCTCGATCTCTTGACCTTGTGATCCACCCGCCTCGGCCTCCCAAAGTGCTGGGATTACAGGCTTGAGCCACTGTGCCCGGCCTAAGGTAGAATTTCTAATGTGATGAGAAATCTAATTCCTTTTGCATGTGCCCTGATTTCCTCCCTAGACGTATTGAGGAACCTTTATTTTACATGGTTTGCCCATTCACTGTGCTAGGCACTTGATGTATAGATTTCACTCCAGAGACTCATTCCCTTCAGTAAAGGCCTACTGATTTTTAAAGTAGCTTAGTTGTGAATAGTAGCTCACACCTGAAATCCCAGCACATTGGGAGTCTGAGGGAGGTCGATTGCTTGAGCCCAGGAGTTTGGGACCAGCCTGGGCAACATGGCAAACCCTGTCTCTACCCAAAAAAATACAAAACATATTAGCTGGGCTTGATGGTGCATTCTTGTAGAACCCGCTGCTCAGGAGGCTGAGGTGGGAGGGTTACTTGAGCCTGGGAGGTGGAGGTTGCTGTGGGCCAAGAAAGAGTTAGACTCTGTCTCAAAAAATAGTAATGCTGGGCATGGTGGCTCACACCTGTAATCCCAGCACTTTGGGAGGCCGAGGTAGCCAGATTGCCTGAGGTCAGGAGTTCGAGACTAGCCTGACCAACATGGAGAAACCCTGTCTCTACTAAAAGTACAAAATTAGCCGGGCGTGGTGGCCCATGCCTGTAATCCGAGCTACTCAGGAGGCTGAGGCAGGAGAATCGCTTGAACCCTGGAGGTAGAGGTTGCACTGAGCCGAGATTGCGCCATTGCATTCCAGCCTAGGCAACAAGAGCAAAACTCTATCTCAAAAAAAAAAAAAAAAAAAGGGGCCGCGTGCGGTGGCTCAAGCCTGTAATCCCAGCAGTTTGGGAGGCCGAGGCAGGTGGATCACTAGGTCAAGAGATCGAGACCATCCTGGTCAACATGGTGAAACCCTGTCTCTACTAAAAATACAAAAAATTAGCTGGGCATGGTGGCGTGTGCCTGTAATCCCAGCTACTCAGGAGGGTGAGGCAGGAGAATTGCTTGAACCCAGGAGGTGGAGGTTGCGGTGAGCCGAGATTGCGCCATTGTACTCCAGCCTGGGTAACGAGAGCGAAACTCTGTCTAAAAAAAAAAAAAAAAACAACGCGTGGTGCAGTGGCTCATGCTTGTAATCCCAGCACTTTGGGAGGCTGAGGTGGGCAGATCATGAAATCAGGAGATCGAGACCATCCTGGCTATCATGTTGAAACTCCGTCTTTACTAAAAATACAAAACATTAGCCAGGCACGGTAGCATGCGCCTGTAGTGCCAGCTACTCAGGAGGCCGAGGTGGGAGAATCGCTTGAATCCAGGAGGTGAGGTTGCAGTGAGCAGAGATCATGCTACTGCAATCCCGCCTGGGCAACAGAGTGAGATTCTGTCTCAATAATAATAATAATAAAGTAGCTCAGCTATCACTTTTAATTCCTAAGAATCCTTTTGTCTGTTTCTTGATTTTCATTTCATTCTCTTTTGTAATAAATGTAATCTATTTCTAAGGAATACTGATTTTTGACATCTTGTTTCTTATATTATATATATAGTAGTTCCTTTTAGATCCCCTTTTCAGTTTGATTACACATATATTTGAGACAGAGTTTCACTCTATCACCCAGCCTGGAGTGCAGTGGCACGATCTCAGCTCATTGCAACCTCCGCCTCTGAAGTTCAGGCGATTCTTCTGCCTCAGCCTCCTGAGTCACTGGGATTACAAGTGCTTGCCACCATACCCAGGTAAGTTTTTGTGTTTTTAGTAGAGACGGGGTTTCACCACATTGGTCAGGCTGGTCTTGAATTCCTGACCTCAAGTGATCCACCTGCGGTGGCCTCCCAAAGTGCTGGGATTATAGGCAGGAGCCACTACGCCTTACCTAATTTTATATTTTTCAATAATTTTAAAGGCTTTTCCAAGTGTTGGGTGGTGTTGACAGCTTGTTCCTATTTAAGAATGAGACCCGGGCCGGGCGCGGTGGCTCAAGCCTGTAATCCCAGCACTTGGGGAGGCCGAGGCGGGTGGATCACGAGGTCGAGAGATCGAGACCATCCTGGTCAACATGGTGAAACCCCGTCTCTACTAAAAATACTAAAAATTAGCTGGGCATGGTGGCGTGTGCCTGTAATCCCAGCTAC
Source organism: Saimiri boliviensis (assembly GCF_048565385.1). Taxonomy (NCBI): domain Eukaryota; kingdom Metazoa; phylum Chordata; class Mammalia; order Primates; family Cebidae; genus Saimiri; species Saimiri boliviensis. Next base: position 25,055,585 of record NC_133469.1, on the reverse strand, counting down.
TCAGGAGGCTGAGGCAGGAGAATTGCCTGAACCCAGGAGGTAGAGGTTGCGGTGAGCCAAGATCACGCCATTGCACTCCAGCCTGGGTAACAAGAGCGAAACTCCGCCTCAAAAAAAAAAAAAGAATGAGACCCGAAAACGCTGCTTGGAACCAACCAAATGGCACCTAAGATGTGTGCTTTTCCTCACTCCTATCCTTGCATAGTGAGATGGACGGGAGTGAATACTGCACCATCACGTGCTGAGTAGGCCATGGTGCTTCTAACAGAGAGGGGCCAAGACAGGCACCTTGTTAAGCCAAGTCAGTGCTTTTTTACCCTGGAGTCTTGAGAAAACCTCTACATAAGGAAAAAAAGGAAGGTGAAGTACTATATTGCACCTGAACTTAAGTCAGGGCTAGGTTAGGGGGTACTTCTGGGGTTACAGACCCACACCAGGTTTGGAGTTGTAGGCAACAGCATTTCCTTAGTAATGTGTCTTATCTGTTTAATACATGCTTCGTTGCCCAGGCACGGTGGCTCATGCCTGTAATCCCAGCACTTTGGGAGGCAGAGGCAGGAGGGATCACCTGAGGTCAGGAGTTCGAGACTAGCCTGACCAACACAGTGAAATCCCGTCTCTACTAAAAATACAAAAAATTAGCGGGGCGTGGTAGCAGGCGCCTGTAATCCCAGCTACTCGGGAGGCTGAGGCAGGAGAATCACTTGAACCCAGGAGGCAGAGGTTGTGATGAACCAAGATTGCACCATTGCATTCCAGCCTGGGCAATAAGAGTGAGACTCCTTCTCAAACAAAAAAAGAAAAAAAAGAAAAAAAAAGAGGCTGGGTATAGTGGCTCATGCCTGTAATCCAAGCACTTTGGAAGCCAAGGTGGGTGGATCACCTGAGGTTGGGAGTTCAAGACCAGCCTGACCAACATGGTGAAACCCCATCTTTAAAAAAAAAAAAAAAGAAAAGAAAAGAAAATGCAAAAATAAGCTGGATGTGGTAGCACGCCACACTGTGCCCAGCCATGAAGCATGTATTAAACAAGTCCCAGCTACTCGAGGGTGAGGCAGGACACTCACTTGAACGCGGGAGGCAGAGCTTGCAGTGAGCTGAGATGGTGCCACTGCACTCCAGCAATTCTCCCGCCTCATGTTAGCCAGGCTGAATTCGAACTCCTGACTTCAGGTGATCTGCCCATTTGGTCTCCCAAAGTGCTGAGATTACAGGCATGAGCCACCATGCCTGGCCTCCCATAGGACTTTCTACAGGAAATTCACTAAGTCGCACAGCAAATGTAGACGGAAGCTTGTGAATGGCTTTTTGTCAAAATGACCTGGTTAAAATCAGAGCGAGTCATTAAAGGTCCCTGGTGTTGTGCTGTAAAATGTTACTTTTGCCAATGGCAGGATGCTGCCCCCACCTCCACAGAGCTATGAGGTAATGTGCAGCATCCACACTGATCACTTTCCAGAATCGCATGAGTGTGTGGACACGTGTAAGCTCTAGGCCTGGGTGGCCGAGACTTGGTCTTGCAGCCCCCTGGCCTGGGCCCCATTCATTCCGTCCACCCATGCAGCATGGGCTGGCCTTGGGAAAGGCTTTCCACAGCTCCAGGCTGGGGTGGAAAGAGCCAACTGGGAGGTAGCAGGAAGCACCCCACAGACCAGGAAGCTGCACGGACCCCATGCTGAATCCAGGGAGAAGTCACCAAGGGTCTGCATAGGGACCAGGGTGGGGGAAAGCAGGCAGTGCTACAGGCTTCCTAGGAGGAGGCCAGAGCTGGCTGGGGTGCAGCAGCTGAGACCTCTCCCTGCAGGGCCAGGCTGTGCCCTTTCCCATGCCAAGGCTTGCCTCTGTGCTGCAGAGACCAAACATGAAGCCTGGAGGGCCTTGGTGGCAGTGTAGGAGGCTGGGCCACCATCAGGGCCCGGGTGTCTTTCTCAGTGTGGCTGGAGCTACTGAGAGCCCTGCCCTGGGCAGATAGCTGAGGAAAGTTCCCCTGTCACTGTGCCCAGATACGTTCTGAGCTGGGTGGCCTCTCCTAATGCTCCTGACCAGTGGATTTAAGAAAATATCAGCCCCCATGTCCAGGCATGGTGGCTCACACCTGTAATCCCAACACTTTGGGAGGCCGAGATGGGAGATCACTTGAGGTCAGGAGTTCAAAACCAGCCTGGCCAACGTGGTGAAACCCCATCTCCACTTAAAATATAGACAATTAGCCGGGCATACTGGTAGGTTCCTGTAGTCCCAGCTACTCGGGAGACAGTCAGGAGAATCATTTGAACCCAGGTGGTGGAAGTTGCAGTGAGTTGAGATCACACCACTACACTCTAGCCTGGGTGACAGAGTGAGACTCCATCTCAAAAAAAAACCAAAAAAACTCTCCAGCAATTTTGGGATTTGGGATTTTGCCTATTCACTTTCAGCTTCTGTTTCTGGCCAAGGTAACAATGAGTCACCTCCTGCAAGGTCCCTGCTGTGAGATCAGGCCACTGCTCAGGCCGTCCTGTGATTCTCGATCAGCAGGCTGCAGCACCTTCAGGTCAGTTGACAGGAGCCCAGAGCATTTGAGTCCCAGCCCCAACCAGCAGTGGCCTTTGCCCTGGACAAGTACCTGGGACAACAGTCGTGTGCCACCACACTTGGCTAATTCTACATGTCTCTGATGTGGAGACAGGCTGGCCATTCATTCAGGTGTGGGAGCATTTGAGTGTGTGGTGTTCTGAGCTCTGGGCTTGTCATGGAGGGAACAGTGCACAAGCTGTGGTCTGTGAGCTCTTGGATCCTAGAATGCTTGGGAAAGACAGGCAGATAAATAGTGATGGTAATAACCAGTAACAGAATGAGACCAGAAAACGCTGCTTGGAACCAACCAAATGGCACCTAAGATGTGTGATTTTCCTCACTCCTATCCGTGCATAGTGAGATGGATGGGAGTGAATACTCCACCATCACATGCTGAATGGGCCATGGTGCTTCTAAAAGGCCAAAAGGCTCAGCCTCCCAGCTACCTAGGAGGCTGAGGTGGGAGGATTGCTTGAGCCTGGGATTGCTTGCGTTACTGCACTCCAGCCTGGACGACAGAGTGAGACCCTATCTCAAAAAAAAAAAAAAAAAGCATCCTTTGTGGTGCTGAGTGCTGTGGGGACACAGTTGCTATTGGGGATGGATGGCCTGGGAAGGCTTCTCAAGAAACTGGCATTGGGGTGAGGCCATAGCAAGTGAGGGAGGGGCCGGGCAGAGGAATAAGCGGGCGCAGAGGCGCTGTGGCAGCAGACTGCCCAGCGGCGGGAGCAGTCCTGTTAGGAGCCACGTGGGAACTTGGGCTTGTTTTATCTGAGGGTCTGAGGGGCCCCACTGGCTGCTGGATGGGGACAGGCAGGCTCCTCAGAAGCTCTCAGAATGGTGCAGTCTAGAGCCCTGGGGTTGGAGGTGTTAAGTAGGGGTCAGAACTTGGAGGTTCACGTTTTATTCAAAGCTATTGGCCGGGCGTGGTGGCCCACCCCTGTAATCCCAGCACTTTGGGAGGTTGAAGGAGGCAGATCACCTGAGGTCTGGGGTTCGAGACCAGCCTGGCCAACATGGAGAAACCCCATCTCTACTAAAAATATATAAGTAGCCCGGTGTGGTGGCAGGTGCCTGTAATATCAGCTAACTCGGGAGGCTGAGGCAGGAGAATTTCTTGAACCAGTAGGCGGAGGTTGCGGTGAGCTGAGATCCCGCTATTGCACTCTGGCCTGGGTAACAAGCGAAACTGCGTCTTAAAAAAAAAGCTGTTTAGTGAGCACTTGTGAGTCACCGACAATTCGTAAACATCAGCTCGTTTGCTCTGTGTAGCAATCAGGCTGAGGTGGACGGCATCTCCTGAGGAAGTAACGTGCAGAGGGGCCCACAGTTTGCAGTGGAAGAGCTCCAAGGTCTTGGGAACAGGCTGGAGGAAGCGTGTGAGGTGGGAGGGGAGGTGAGGACAGCATCAAGGTTTCTACGTGAAAAAGCGGGAGAAGAGCAGGACGGGTACCAGGAGTCATGCGGGGGCCGAGCTGGAGAGGAACAGGGCTGTGAGCCTGGAGGGGATGGTGTCCAGGAGGCCAGGGTCACTCGGCTGAGTGTGGCCAGTGGGCAAGTCAGGGACAGCTGACCCCCAGTTATGCTAAAACAAAAATCAATAAATGTGTAAATAAAACACAGTTCACTTTGGCTGTAGTGGGAGAGTGGCTGGGGGCCAGGAGGCTGCCAGAGCCCAGTGGCTGGAGGACTTTGACTGCCCTGGGCAAGGATTTTGGATTTTATTATTATTATTACTATTTCTTTCTTTCTTTTTTTTTTTTTTTTTTTTTTTTTTGAGACAGAGTTTCGCTCTTGTTACCCAGGCTGGAGTGCAATGGCGCGATCTCGGCTCACCGCAACCTCTGCCTCCTGGGTTCAGGCAATTCTCCTGCCTCAGCCTCCTGAGTTAGCTGGGATTACAGGCACGTGCCACCATGCCCAGCTAATTTTTTTGTATTTTTAGTAGAGACGGGGTTTCACCATGTTGACCAGGATGGTCTCGATCTCTTGACCTCGTGATCCACCCACCTTGGCCTCCCAAAGTGCTGGGATTACAGGCTTGAGCCACCACGCCCGGCTCTTTTTTTTTTTTTTTTTTTATAAAGACGGGGTTTCACCATGTTGGTCAGGCTGGTCTTGAACTCCCGACCTCAGGTGATCCGCCCACCTTGGCCTCCAAAGTGCTTGGATTACAGGCGTGAGCCACCACACTCATCCCTATTATTACTATTTCTTTCTTTCTGTCTGTCTTTTTTTTTTTTCGAGACAGAGTCTCACTATGTTGCTTAGGTTGGAGTGCAGTGAACTGAGATCATGCTCGGCTTACTGCAACCTCCGCCTCCCGGGGTCAAGCGATTCTCCTGCCTCAATCTCCCAAGTAGCTAGGACTACAGGCGCACGCCACCATGGCTGGCTAATGTTTGTATTTTTTGGTAGAGATGGGGTTTCACTATGTTAGACAGGCTAGTCTTGAACTCCTGACCTCATGGTCCTCCCTTCTTGGCCTCCTGAAGTGTTGGGATTACAGGCGTGAGCCACTGCCTGGCCCCTATTTCTTTTTAAGACAGGGTCATGCTGCAGTGCAGCGGCATAATCACAGCTCACTGCAGCCTCACACTCCAGGGCTCAAGCAATCTTCCTGCCCTGGCATCCTGAGTAACTGGGACTATAGGCATGCACACCTGGGCTAATTAAAAAATTTTTCTGTAGAGATCTCACTATATTGCCTGGGCTGGTCTTGAATTCTTGGGCTCAAGCAATCCTTTTACCTCAGACTCCCAAAGTGTTGGGATTACAGTTGTGAGCAACCATGCCCAACCAGATTTTATTTTTATTTTTGGGACAGGGTCTCACTCTATCACCCAGGCTGGAGTATAGTGGCATGATCACAGCTCACTGCAGCCTTGACTTCCTGGGGTCAGTAATCCTCCCATTTTAGCCTCCCTAGAAGCTTGGACTACAGATGCACACCGTCATGCCCAGCATTTTTTTTTTTTTTTTTTTTTTTTTTTTTTTTTTTTTGTAGACATGAGGTTTTGCCATTTTGCTCAGGCTGGTCTCAAACTCCTGGGCTCAAGCAATCTGGCTGCCTCAGCCTCCAAAGATTTCAGGCATGAGTCACCACGCCTTGCCCAGATTTTATTACTTTAGTTAGTATTTTGTTGTTGCTTAAAGCTACCTGATTCTTTTTATCAAATACTTTCTTACAGCCAGGCACGGTGGCTCACGCCTGTAATCCCAGCACTTTGGGAGGCTGAGACAGGCAGATTGCTTGCGTCTAGGAGTCTGAGACCAGCCTGGGCAACACTGTGAAGCTCTTTCTCTACTAAATTTTTTTTTTTTTTGAGATGGAGTTTTGCTCTTGTTGCCCAGGCTGGAGTGCTATAATGTGATCTCGACTCACTGCAACCTCCACCTCCTAGGTTCAGGCAGTTCTCCTGCCTCAGCCTCCTGAGTAGCTGGGATTACAGACATGTGCCACTATTCTTGGCTAATTTTTTTTTTTTTTTTTTTTAGACGGAGTTTCGCTCTTGTTACCCAGGCTGGAGTGCAATGGCGCGATCTCGACTCACTGCAACCTCCGCCTCCTGGGTTCAAGCAATTCTCCTGCCTCAGCCTCCTGAGTAGCTGGGATTACTGGCACGTGCCACCATGCCCAGCTAATTTTTTGTATTTTTAGTAGAGACGGGGTTTCACCATGTTGACCAGGATGGCTTCGGTCTCTTGACCTCGTGATCCACCCGCCTCGGCCTCCCAAAGTGCTGGGATTACAGGCGTGAGCCACTGCACCCGGCCCAAATTTTGTATTTTTAGTAGAGATGGGGCTTCTCCATGTTGGCCAGGCTGGTCTCGAACTCCCGACCTCAGGTGATCTGCCTGTCTTGGCCTCCCAAAGTGTTGGGATTACAGGTGTGAGCCACTGCACCCTGATTTTTTTTTTTTTTTTTTTTTGATACAGAGTTTCACTCTTGTTGCCCAGGCTAGAATGCAATGGTGTAATCTTGGCTCACTGCAACTTCTGCTCCTGGGTGATTCTCCTGGCCCAACCTCTCTAGTGGCTGGGATTTACAGGTACCTGCCACCAGCCTTTCTAATTTTTGTATTTTTAGTAGAGATGGGTTTTTGGGTTTTCACCATGTTGGCCAGGCTGGTCTCAAACTCCTGACATCAGGTGATCTGCATTCCTCAGCCTCCCAAAGTGCTGGAATTACAGATGTGAGTCACCGCATCCAGCCTACTAAGTTTTTTTTAAACTAGCTAAGTGTGGGCCGGGCGCAGTGGCTCATGCCTGTAATCCCAGCACTTTGGGAGGCCAAGGCGAGTGGACTGCCTGAGCTCAGGAGTTCTTTACCAGCCTGGGCAACACAGTGAAATCCCATCTCTTCTAAAAATACAAAAAATTAGCCGGAGGCGAACGTTGCAGTGAGCCAAGATTGCGCCACTGCACTCCAGACTGGGCAACAGACTGAGACTCCGTCTCAAAAAAAAAAAAAAATTAGCTGGGTGTGATTGAGGCTGGGCATGGTGGCTCATGCCTGTAATCCCAGCACTTTGGGAGGCAGATGGATTGCCTGAGCTCAGGAGTTTGAGACCAGCCTGGGCAATATGGTGAAACCTCTACTAAAAAATATATATATATATATATATATGTGTGTGTGTGTGTGTGTGTGTGTGTGTATTATGTATAAAATATATTATATATATATATAAAATATATGCAAAAAGATTAGCTTAGCTGGGTTTGGTGGCATATGCCTGTAATCCCAGCTACTGGGGAGGCTGAGGCAGAACTGCTTGAACCTGGAAGGCGGAGGTTGCATGAGCCAAGATCTCACCACTGCACTCCAGCCTTGGCAAGAGAGTGAGATTCTGTCTCAAAAAAAAAAAAATTAGCTGGTGTGTTGACTACACCTGTAGTCCCAACTATATGGGAGGCTGAGGTGGGAGGATCATTTGAGTCCAGGTGGTGGTAGAGGCTGCAGTGAGCTGTGATTGCATGACTGCACTGCAGCCTGGGTGACACAGCCAGATCCTGTTTCAAAAAGGAAAGGGTCATGATGCTTCCCCAGTGGGGTATGGTGGTGACGCCCCAAGGCCATGGAGAAGAGGGTGTGGGCCGGAGCCATGGAAGGAGTGAGCATGTAGATTCCAGAGGCAAACTGCCCGTCTAGACAGCCCGGGCCTGTGGAGCACACTGCATGGGGTCCTGTGGAGCTGCCCACCTCACTGTGAGCCTCCCTGGGTAAAGCTTCTGACTCGCTACCAAGGCTGAGGCCACGTGGCCATGCCAACCTGAGCAACACAGGCCACCCTCTACGTTTGTGGTGTGGTCAGGGCCTCCTACCAAAAGCCATGTGCCCAGGCTGATCCTCTGTGTAACGTGGAGAGGAGGTCCCACTGGGAAGGCCCCAGTAAATGCAGCTGGGGCCCTTTCGGACAGCTGTGAGGGTGTGACCCTGAGGACTGGCTCCCCAGGGCCACTGCAGCACAGGTGGTCACATCTCACAGTGGAGGCGGTGGCGGCCCTGCTGCTCTGCAGACTGTGGGCGAGGCTCCCAGGCTGGCCCCTGGCATAGCCCCTGGTCACTCCTTGGCTTCTGGAACGGAATTCTAGTCTTCACGCGGCGCTCTTCTCAAGGGTCTGTGTGCATGTCTGTGGCCAGATTCCCCCTTTATAAGGACATCAGTTGTACTGGATGTGGGTTCGAACCCTGCTCCACTGAGACCACATCTTTTTTTTTTTTTTTTTTTTTTTTTGAGACGGAGTTTCGCTCTTGTTACCCAGGCTGGAGTGCAATGGCACGATCTCGGCTCACCGCAACCTCTGCCTCCTGGGTTCAGGCAATTCTCCTGCCTCAGCCTCCTAAGTAGCTGGGATTACAGGCACGTGCCACCATGCCCAGCTAATTTTTTGTATTTTTAGTAGAGACAGGGTTTCACCATGTTGACCAGGATGGTCTCGATCTTTTGACCTCGTGATCCACCCGCCTCGGCCTCCCAAAGTGCTGGGATTACAGGCTTGAGCCACCGCGCCCGGCTGAGACCACATCTTAATCACACCTGCAGTGACCCTATTTTTTCAAGGCAGGCCACATTCTGAGGTATTGAAAATTAGGAGTCCGATATGAATTTGGGGGGACTCAATTTAACCTATACTATGTACACATCAAATGCAATTTTCTCTTTTTCTTTGAGACCTACTCTGTCACCCAGGCTGGAGTACAGATCTTGGCTCACTGCCTCTGCCTCTGGACTCCAGCAGTCCTCCACCTCAGCCTCCTGAGAAGCTGGGACTACAGGTGCGTGCCACCGTGCCTGGCTAATTTTTGTATTTTGGGTAGAGATGAGATTTTGCCATGTTGCCCAGACTGGTCTTGAACCCTTCAGCTCAAGTGATTCACTTGTCTCAGCCTCCCAAAGTGCTGGGATTACCCACTGTGTGCAGCCTCCAGATGAAATTTTCAAAAAAGCCTTTTCATAATGGTAATAGGGAATAAGTGACATAGGCATAGCCTTGATAAACGTGCCAAGCCCATTTGAAAACAACATGTTTGCCTGAGGCAAGACTTGTGGGATAGGACAGGAATGCTCTTTTCCTGGGGCCGATACCCAATGATGGAGAGTGTCTATTCTTCCCTTTTATTTCTTTATTTTTTTTTAAGATGGGGTTTCACCATGTTGGTCAGGCTCCTCTTGAACTCCCGACCTCAGGTGATCCGCCTGACTTGGCCTCTGAAGTGCTTGGATTACAGGCGTGAGCCACCACGCCCGGCCGCCTTCCCTTTTAAGCTTTTAATATTTTATTTTTGGCAGTGGGGTCTTGCTTTTTTGCCAGGGTGGTCTGGAACTCCTGGGCTCAAATGATCCTCCCAACTTGGCCTCCCAAAGTGCTGGGATTACAGGTGTGAGCCTCTGTGCCCAGCCCATTCTTCATTCTTCCCTTTTCATATATACACTTCACATACAGGCTCTTTTTTTTTTTTTTTTTTTTTGAGACGGAATTTTGCTCTTGTTACCCAGGCTGGAGTGCAATGGCATGATCTTGGCTCACCACAACCTCTGCCTCCTGGGTTCAGGCAGTTCTCCTGCCTCAGCCTCCGGAGTAGCTGGGATTACAGGCACGCGCCACCACGCCCAGCTAATTTTTTGTATTTTGAGTAGAGACGGGGTTTCACCATCTTGACCAGGATGGTCTCGATCTCTTGACCTCGTGATCCACCCACCTCGGCCTCCCAAAGTGCTGGGATTACAGGCTTGAGCCACCATGCCCGGCCTAATACATACAGGCTCTTTTTGCAACTCCTATCAAATCCCAACAATATGTATGGGAGAATTTGACAAGACCGTTCTAAGGTTTATCTGGTAGAGAAGCAGCAGATCTTAGGTGGCTTTCCCCAGGCCCAGAACTGGCGAATAGCACCTTTCTAGCCTTCGGTGTGAATCCAGGGGTGGCGGTAGAGCTTCAGGACACATGCACCCTCATGTCCCTCCTCTGTGTAAATGGAAGGCTTCAGTGGCACCTCCTTTGAGGTGTAAGGATTGAACACACTCACAGAAGTTGTGTGCATAGTAAGGTGGGCACTGAAATGCAGCAGGCCCTCTCCCCCTGTTCTGTCCCTGTCCCACCTTTCCCCCACCTCACCTTTGACCTCTAGGGGACCAGTTATAACACAAGATGTCAAGAATAGCTTATGTAAAGCCACCCCTCCCCAGTCACCTGGTTGCTGCATAGTGTCACATTCATAGAGTACAATATAGTCACTGGTAATCCTTTGCTAGTAATATGAACATCCAGCAGTAATTTTTTTTTTTTTTTTTAAGATGGGGTTTCACCATGATGCATGATGGCCAGGCTGGTCTTGAACTCCTGACCTCAGGTGATCCACCCACCTCGGCCTCCCAAAATGCTAGGATTACAGGTGTGAGCCACCACACCTGGCCGCATCTAGTAATTCTTTGCTGAGTAACAGGCCTTGTGCTTGAAAGCTTCTTCAGACCTTGCCTGGGTGCTCTTGTCCAGCTGCGGCCGTCCCAGGGCTGGCTGGCGGCTGTGGGGTTTGCTGGCATTGCTGCTGGTTGGTGCTGCTGTCAGTCCCAGCTACTCGGGAGGCTGAGGGGACAGCTTGGTCCCAGGAGGTTCAGGCTGTCACACACACACACACACACACACACACACACACACACACACACACACACACACAAAACGGGGTGAGACGGGCTACAAGGGCTCTGAGGTTCAGGTTCTGGAGGCCCATAAAGACTTCTTTTGCATCATCCTGTTTGTCAGCGCAAGATCCTGAACTGGGGGAACAGGCTCCCCCTACTGGTGGCGAGAATTGTAGACAATTCATGGTCGTTTTGAGTCCACTATAGGTAACCAAAGTACCTTCAGCCTTGCTTGGGTTTCTCAACATCAGTGAAAGTGGATCCGGTGCTTGGTTATATAGCAGGTTTCCTAAACAATCCTTCCGACCTGCAGAGTTTTAGTCTGCAGAGCGCCCTCTCCTGGTGCATAGCATGCATGACCCTTGTTATCCCTGGTGGGTGCTCATGTCTCCTCCATTCTTTTCTTTTTCTTTTTTTTTTTTTTTTTTTTGAGACGGAGTTTCACTCTTGTTACCCAGGCTGGAGTGCAATGGCGCGATCTCGGCTCACCGCAACCTCCGCCTCCTGGGTTCAGGCAATTCTCCTGTCTCGGCCTCCTGAGTAGCTGGGATTACAGGCACGTGCCACCATGCCCAGCTAATTTTTTGTATTTTTAGTAGAGACGGGGTTTCACCATGTTGACCAGGATGGTCTCGATCTCTCGACCTTGTGATCCACCCGCCTCGGCCTCCCAAAGTGCTGGGATTACAGGCTTGAGCCACCGCGCCCGGCCCTTTTTTTTTTTTTTTTTTTTTTTTTAAGAGATGAGGTTTCACCGGCGGGGCGCGGTGGCTCACACCTGTAATCCAAGCACTTTAGAGGCCAAGGCGGGTGGATCACCTGAGGTTGGGAGTTCAAGACCAGCCTGACCAACATGGTGAAACCCTGTCTTTTTATTAAATAAATAAATAAAATAAAATAAAATAAAAAGATGGGGTTTAACCATGTTGGCTAGGCTGATCTCGAACTCCTGACCTCAGGGGATTCACCCACCTTGGCCTCCTGAAGTGCTGGGATTACAGGCATGAGCCACTGTGCCTGGCCATGCCTCCTCCATTCTGATCCCATCCTCCTCGTCCTACCAACGCCCTGTACTCACCCTGTGTATTTAGTTTATATAAATGTTAATGCCTGGCTGGGCGTGGTGGCTCATGCCTGTAATGCCAGCACTTTGGGAGGCTGAGGCAGGAGGATCATTTGAGGTCAGGAGTTCGAGACCAGCCTAACCAACATGGTGAAATCCAGTCTCTACTGAAAATACAAAAATTAGCCAGGCGTGGTGGCAGGCACCTGTAATCCCAGTTACTCGGGAGGCTAAGGCAGGAGAATTGCTTGAACCTGGGAGCCAGAGGTTGCAGTGAGCCGAGATCATACCATTGAACTCCAGTCTGGGCAATAGAGCAAGACTCTGTCTCAAAATAAATAATTAAAAAAAAATACGGAATATGTGGGAAATCCTGGGGCCACCTTGAGAAAGAACAAAAACCACAGAGGGAGGGGGCAAAGGAGTCTAATGGGGCAACCCCCAGCATGAAGACATTTTGTTGTTAAGACAGAGTCTTGCTCTGATGCCCAGGCTGAAATGCAGTGGCACGATCTTGGCTCACTGTAACCTCCACCTCCTGGGTTCAAGTGATTCTCGTGCCTCAGACTCGAGTCGCTGGGACTACAGGTGTGCATCACCATACCTGGCTAATTTTTTTTCTTTTTTAGTAGAGACAGAGTTTCGCCATGTTGGCCAGGCTGGTCTTGAACTCCTGACCTCAAATGATTCACCTGCCTCGGCCTCCCAAAGTGCTGGGATTATAGGTGTGAGCCACCACACCTAGTCAATTTAAAATTTTAAAAAATTATTTTAGAGATGGGGGTCTCACTATATTTCCCAGGCTGGACTTGAACTCCAGACCTCAAGAGATCCTTCTGCTTTAACCTCCTGAGTATCTAGGACTTCAGGCATGTACCACTGCACTCAGCAACATCTAATTTTATTTCCCCTCTTATCACGAGCCACTTTTTTCAGCACAAGTTGTCATGTGGTCCTGGGCCCATCTCAAATCCTCCTTGCCCTGTAGTTTGCTCTTGGTTCTATTCCCATGTGCTGTTGGCTGCCTTAGGAATGAGCATTTGTCCTAGATTTTGCCCATGAGAGGTGGGAGCTCCCAGCTCCCTAAAGAGACGCACAAGATACAGCATATTGACTTGCTCTTTTAGGTCCTTCATGGTTATAAGGTGACTAGAGCAGTTCGAGGCATCCTCTCCAAACCCAGTAGGCAACAAAGACAATGTTGCTCCCAGTGTCGTCTCCTGCAGAAACAAAAAACCTCCCAGAAGCCCCCAGCCAAGTTTCCCTAGTGTTTCAGAAGCAGAATTCCACAAGGGAAGTAAGATATCCATGATTGGTTTAGGTCAGTCCTGCTTTACACCTGGGTCTAGGAGAGGATGGGCCCGGCTTCGCAGAAGAACAAGACTCTTGCAAAGAAATAAACTAAGGAGCTTGTATTAGCAAGAAGGGAGAGAGTGAGCAGCTTTAAGAGGTTGGTAGGTGGCTGGGTGCAGTGGCTCACGCCTGTAATCCCAGCACTTTGGGAAGCCGAGGCAGGTGGATCACCTGAGGTAAAGAGTTCGAGACCAGCCTGACCAACATGGTGAAACCCCGTCTTTACTAAAAATACAAAAGTTATCCAGGTGTGGTAGCAGGTGCCTGTAGTCTCAGCTACTTGGGAGGCTGAGGCAGGAGAATCGGTTGAACCTGGGAGGCAGATATTGCAATGAGCCAAGATCATGCCACTGCACTCCAGCCTGGGTGATGGAGTGAGATTCTGTCTCCAAGAAAAAAAAAAAAAAAAAAAAAAAAACAAGGCCAGGCATAGTGGCTCATGCCTGTAATCCAAGCACTTTGGAGGCCAAGGCGGGCGGATCACCTGAGGTCGGGAGTTCAAGACCTGCCTGACTAACAGGGTGAAACCCCGTGTTTTAAAAAAACAAAACAAAAACCAAAACCCAGGTTGGTAGACAATCAACTGGTCATACAGATTCTTCAAGCTTTCCTACTACATTTTTTTTTTTTTTTTTGAGACAGAGTTTCACTCTGTTGTCCAGGCTGGAGTGCAATGGGATAGTCTTGGCTCACTGCAACCTCCGCCTCCTGGGTTCAAGCGATTCTTCTGCCTCAGCCTCCAATAGCCGGGATTACAAGCATACGCCACCACCATACTCAGCTAATTTTGTATTTTTAGTAGAGACAGGGTTTCACTATGTTGATCTGGCTGGTCTTGAACTCCTGACCTCAGGCGATCCATGCACCTTGGCCTCCCAAAGTGCTGGGATTACAGGCGTGAGCCACTGTGCCTGGACCCTTACTACTACTTTTTTTTTTTTTTTTTTTTTTTTTTTAGATGGCGCCTCCCTCTGCTGGAGTGCAATGGCAAGGTCTCCACTCACTGCAGCCTCCACCTCCCAGGTTCAAGCAATTCTCCTGCCTCAGCCTCCAAACTAGCTAGAATTATAGGCACCTACTACCATGCTCAGCTGATTTTTGGATTTTTAGTAGAGAGAGGGTTTCACTGTGTTTGCCAGGCTGGTCTCGAGCTCCTGACATTGTGATCAGCCTGCCCTGGCCTCCCAAAGTGCTGGGATTACAGGCATGAGACACTGCGCCTGGCCTCTACTTCTTAAAAGGCTGAGAGGCAGTAGGATCGCTTGAGCCCTAAAGTGTGAGGCTGCAGTGAGCTTTGATAGTGCCACTGCACTCCAGGCAGGGTGACAGCAAGAACCTGATTCTAAAAAAAAGGAAAGAGAGAAAAACAGCATACATTACTAATACTTCCAGTTTGCTATAATGTTTACGTTGGCCTTTATCAGGCTAGAGAGTCCTTTTATCGCTCCCCTACCTTTTTTTTTTTTTTTTCCGAAACGGAGTCTCACTCTTCGCCCAGGTTGGAGTGCAGTGGTTTGATCTGGGCACACTACAACCTCCACCTCCCGGGTTCAAGCAATTCTTCTGCCTCAGCCTCCTGAGTAGCTGGGATTACAGGTGGGCGCCACCACACCTGGCTAATTTTTTTTTTTTTTTTTTTGTATTTTTAGTAGAGACAGGGTTTTACCATGTTGGTCAGGCTGGTCTCAAACTCCTGACTTTCGTGATCTGCCCACCTCGGCCTCCCAAAGTGCTGGGATTACAGGCGTGAGTCACCATGCCCGGCCTCACTCTCCCTTTCTTTCTTTCTTTTTTTTTTAAGACGGGGTTTCACCATGTTGGTCAGGCTGGTCTTGAACTCCCAGCCTCAGGTGATCTGCCCGCCTTGGCCTTCAAAGTGCTTGGATTACAGGCATGAGCCACCACACCCGGCCCATCTCTCCCTTTTGTAAGAGCTTTTAGAATTGTCAATAGATGGTCAACTGTATCATATTTTCTGCATCTATTGAAGTGCCCCACTGAGTTGGTAGAGTTCTTCCCTGCTTGCCCATATGGTGAACAACACTGACTTTTTTTTTCTTTTTTGAGGTGGAGTTTCACTCTTGTTACCCAGGCTGGAGTGCAATGGCGCTATCTCGGCTCACCGCAACCTCCACCTCCTGGGTTCAGGCAATTCTCCTGCCTCAGCATCCTGAGTAGCTGGGATTACAGGCATGTACCACCATGCCCAGCTAATTTTTTGTAATTTTAGTAGAGACGGGGTTTCACCATGTTGACCAGGATGGTCTCGATCTCTTGACCTCGTGATCCACCCGCCTCGGCCTCCCAAAGTGCTGGGATTACAGGCATGAGCCACCGCGCCCGGCAACACTGACTTTCTGATGTTGAACAATACCTGGAATAAACTCTGCTTGGTTTCCATCAATTTTCTTTTTGTTTCCCTTTAGATTTTATAATTTATTTTGGATTTTTGCATCCAAGTCCATAATTGTAACTAGACAAAGGCAGTTTATTTTATTTATTTGTTTTTTTTGAGACGGAGTTTCGCTCTTGTTACCCAGGCTGGAGTGCAGTGGCGCGATCTCGGCTCACCGCAACCTCCGCCTCCTGGGTTCAGGCAATTCTCCTGCCTCAGCCTCCTGAGTAGCTGGGATCACAGGCACGCGCCACCATGCCCAGCTAATTTTTTGTATTTTTAGTAGAGACGGGGTTTCACCATGTTGACCAGGATGGTCTCGATCTGTTGACCTCGTGATCCACCTGCCTCGGCCTCCCAAAGTGCTGGGATTACAGGCGTGAGCCACCGCGCCCGGCACGGGTTTACAGTTTTAGAAAGTACATGTGAGGGGGTCGTGATGGATGAAGTAAGCATGGGAGTTGGAGCAAGATGGAATGGGAACAATAGAGGGCATTTCTCCATATAGCCCCCACGCTTAAGATCTAAGGCCTTAAAGGGGGCGGGGTTAATCTTTAACCCCCAGACCACTGACCTCAATCCTGCTGTGTCTCAACTTTTACTTCCTCCTTTGAGAAAAGAGACAGGAAGAGGGGTTTCTTTCCTAACTCTTGTTTCTTTTACAGATCTTGCTCATGTATTTTTATAATTTTAGTTACCTTAACATAAATGCTAAATCAATTTCTACTTTTTCACTAGACATCATCATAGCTCTAGGCACAGGCACGCCACAGAATAACCAAACCCATGATTTCAACCATTACAATTGTTTCCTTTTTTGTGGTTACTGTAACCACTTCAGTGAACCATTTAATGGCATAATGTGTTTAAATTATTATTTTTTCCTTCTTGGGATAAGTTCCCAGGAGAGGGATAATTGGGTCAAAAGATATGAACATATTTATGTATTCTAGTGTCTATTTATAATCTTTTCCACAAGAGATCGATCAGTTTGCAAGTGCCATCCGCAATGTGGGGGAACCAAACTTGCCTGCATTCGGTATTAGTATTTTTTTTTTTTTTTGAGACAGAGTCTTGCTGAGATGGTACAGTGGCACCATCTCAATTCACTGCTATCTCTGCCTCCCGGGTTCAAGCGATGCTCCTGCCTCAGCCTCCTGAGTAGCTGGGACTACAGGCGCGCGCCACCACGCCCAACTACTTTTTGGGTTTTTAGTAGAGATGGGGTTTCACCATGTTGGCTAGGATAGTCTTGATCTTTTGACCTCCTGATCCGCCTGCCTCGGCCTCCCAAAGTGCTGGGATTACAGACGTGAGCCACTGCGTCCAGCCCCAGTATTAGTATTTTATTACCCTTTCATTGATCCAGTTGTGGCTCTTTGACACATTTTCAACTAAGTGTGATCCGGCCAGTGTGAGCAGGGGCAGGTATAGGGCTGCGCTCGGGCTCCCTCTGCCGCCCATTGTGACGTAGCCCTCTTGGCGCCCCCCGCCGCCCGTTGTGACGCCTGCCAGTAGGCTGGGTCCCCCAGGCGGCTGGCATTTAGGCACGGTCTCCACAGGCATGGCCGAGACTCAGGAGCTGCTGCTGCAGCTGCAGAAGGATAACCGAGATGGTCGCCTGCGGAAGCAGGAGCTAGAGAAGCTGATGCGCGGGCTCGAGGCCGAGAGCGAGAGCCTCAACCAGCGCCTGCAGGACCTAAGCGAGTGCGAGCGCAGGTGCGCGGGGAGCGCCGCTCTAGCGGGCGGGCGGGTGTCCTAGGGTCGGTCCCGCAGGCAGCGCTGCGAAGGGCTTCGCAGGGTACTAGGCTGATCTGCCCAGGCCCGCATCTCCGCTCTAGGGCCCTGGGAACGGGCGATCCACCCAGCGGATCCAGGTGGAGGATTTTGCTAGGGCTTTCTGGTCCCCGATCGTGAGCTGCATCTGGTCCTTCCCGGCGACTGCGGGATCCTGAGCGACCCAGTCCGACTTGTAGCGCCAATTTCAGTTTCCCTCTGCAGCCTGCTGCGCAGGCGAATCCAGACAGCGCAGGCTCTGCCAGGGGAGGCGCGAGAGGCTGCGCGGGAGCGCGCGGAGCGGGTGCGCAGAAGGCTGAAGGAGGCGCAGCGCCACAAGGAGGACTTGGTAAGGAAGAACCCAGGAATGGGGCCGGAACCATGGTGGGATGCGGCAGGGCCAGCGGGACGGGGGTGATGGGGGTGGGGTGGGGTGGGGTGGGTTGGGACCGGCGGAGAGGCCAGCACCACCCCAGGATCCTGTCCGCAGGAGCAGCGCAATCGGCAGCTGCAGGAGCAGTGGGAGGAGCTGTCGAGTCAGGTACGTGCAGGAGATGGGATGGCTTGTCTCTGGGTTCCTCTTGGAAGTCCTGCCCTGGTCCCTGCCCTTGTTGCCTCCCTGTCCCTGTCCCCCACGACACCCGCTCCTCCAGAAGGCCGGTAAACCCTGTTTACAAGCCCCGCCCCTAGCTCTTCTACTACGGAGGGGAACAGCAGAGCCAGAAGCACACGGAGCAGCAAATCGCAGCCCAATTGGTGACTCTGCAGGTGCTTGGGCGGGGTCCTGAGGTCTTGAGTAGGGGCGGAGCAGCATGAGTCCGGCAGCGACCACCTCGGGGTGCGCCTTATGGCAGGCCCTGAAGCGGGGCGGAGATGTGGGCGGAGCACAAGGGCGGGGCCATGGCAATCTGGGGCGTTGCTTCAGGCCTGAGGACGTGGGTGGGGTCATGATCGCCTCGGGGTGGGGCCCGGAGGTGCAGCGGGGTGTCAGGCTCCGGGGTTCCTGACATTCGTCTTTCTCAAGAATCAACTGGGGCTGGCGGAGACCAAGTACGCCTTGCAGGAGGAGAAGCTGCAGCAGGTGCGGCCAGAAGCGGGTTCTGTCGGAGGAGGGTCGGCTTTCGAGTGTGGGTGGGAGGGGCGTGTCACCCCGAGTCTAATCCGGGTGTCCACACGCAGGGCGCGCTGCAGAGAGCGGAGGCCTGGGCCATATTCCAGGAGCAGACCATAGTCCTTCAGGTCGGACGCCACGGTGCCTTCCGCCTCTTCTCCCCAAGACCTGTGGCGGCAGGTCTCTCAACCCGCCGCCAGGACGCCTCCCCCAGGCCTCAGTCCGCACTCTCACCCGCTCCAGGAGGTGCAGGTGAAAGTGATGGAGGCGGCGGAGGAGCTGGACGCCTGGCAGAGTGGCCAGGAACCGTAAGGGAGTTGGGCCTGCGGGCGCGGCGGGGTGATGTGGGACGGGCCGCGCTCCCACCTGCATGCGTCCCCGCAGGTGTGGCGGGCAGCTTTGCGGAGTGCAGTATAGCACCAAGTCGCTCATGGAGGAGGTGGCCCGGGCGGACCGAGTGAGCGCCTGCGCTGGTCCGGGCGGGGCGGGCTGGAGCAGGACAACCCTCTCCCTCTTTGGGACCGCCTTCCCCGCCCTCTGGAAACCTGCCCCCCCACCCCGCCTCCCCGCAGGAGATGCGGCTGTTCGGCGGCCCGCGCGCGCAGGCCATCAGGTGAGCCCGGCGGTGGGCGCGGCCGGGGTCTCCCCTGTCCCTGCCCGAGCCGCCGCCCACCTACCCATCTGCTGTCCGGCAGGCGGTGTGTACTGGGCGCGCTGCAGGTGCTCCTGACGCTGCCGCTTTTCTTCCTGGGGCTGTCGCTGCTCTGCAAGGTGCTGTTGGACGCCGGCGCCGTCTCCGCGTGGCTCCGAAGCCTCACTTCGGAGACCACACTACGCCGCCTGCGCTACACGCTGTCCCCGCTGCTGGAGCTGCGCGCGAACGGACTGCTGCCCACCTAAGCGCAGCGCCCCAGCCGCCCGCGTCTGTCTCCGGGTGGACTCTGGGGCACCTGGCTTTATTTCTAGTACACCCCTCTCCTGAGAGTGTAGACCAAGGTGGCCTGATAAACTCCTCAAAGGGATGAGGCTCGTGGATTTGTCTTCTTCCATGTCATGCAGGATCTTGACGGTCTTTTTTTAGCCTCCAAAGATTCCTTTCTTACAGCTCATGGATTTAAGTTTCCTCCTCCCCAGTACTGTAAACAGCATTTTTTAGTTTTTCAAGATACATTAATTTGCCATATTGCCAGAAACTTGCACATGGCATTTGACCAACATGGAGAAACCCTGTCTCTATTAAAAATACAAAATTAGCCAGGTGTGGTGGTGCAGGCCAAACTTTGCCAATTTGACAAGCTGCCTTTTTCAAGTATTGTGATTTGAAATTATTTCTACCATTTTATAACACGCTGATCCTGAGTTTTTAGTGATCTCCTTTCCTTCTGTTTATTTGGGAAGCCACTCTGTATTCTGGTATTCTTACTCCATGAACTCAGCTGATCACTGTCATCTTCCCCAAAACACCACCTTAAAGCATTTTATTTATTTATTTTTGAGACAGAGTCTCGATCTGTCGCCCAGGCTGGAGTGCAATGACGTGCTCTCGGCTCACGGCAACCTCTGCCTCCCAGCTTCAACAATTCTCCTGCCTCAGCCTCCCAAGTAGCTAGGATTACAGGTGTGCACCACCATGCCAGCCTAATTTTTGTATTTTTAAGTAGAGACCGGGTTTCACCATGTTGGTCAGGCTGGTCTCAAACCCCTGACCTTGTGATCCACCTGCCTCAGACTCCCAAAGTGCTGGGATTACAGGCGTGAGCCACCACGCCTGGCTACCCTAAAGCATTTTTTTTTTTTTTTTTTTTTTTTTTTTTGAGACGGAGTTTCGCTCTTGTTACCCAGGCTGGAGTGCAATGGCGCGATCTCGGCTCACCACAACCTCTGCCTCCTGGGTTCAGGCAATTCTCCTGCCTCAGCCTCCTGAGTAGCTGGGATTACAGGCACGTGCCGCCATGCCCAGCTAATTTTTTTGTATTTTTAGTAGAGACGGGGTTTCACCATGTTGACCAGGATGGTCTCGATCTCTTGACCTTGTGATCCACCCGCCTCAGCCTCCCAAAGTGCTGGGATTACAGGCTTGAGCCACCGCGCCCGGCTACCTTAAAGCATTTTAATGCTGGTCTTTCCCTCTGATCACCTGTGCTTTTTTCTTTTTTTTGAGATGGAGTCTAGCTCTGTTGTCCAGGCTGGAATGCAATGGCACGATCTTGGCTCACTGCAACCTCTGCTTCCTAGGTTCAAGCGATTCTCCTGCTTCAGCCTCCTGAATAGCTGGGATTACAGCCACTCGCCATCACACTTGGCTCATTTTTTATATTTTTGGTAGAGATGGGGTTTCACCACGTTGGCCAGGCTGGTCTCAAACTCCTGACCTCAAGTGATCCGCCTGCCTCGGCATCCCAAAGTGCTGGGATTACAGAGGTGAGCAGCCATGCCCAGCCTTGTGGGTTTTTTTTTTTTTTATGAAGTTTCACTCTTGTTGTCCAGGCCAGAGTGCAATGATGTGATCTCAGCTCACCACCACCTCCACCTCCTGGATTCAAGTTATCCTCCTGCCTCAGCCTCCTGAGTAGCTGGGATTATAGGCCTGCACCACCACACCTGGCTAATTTTGTATTTTTAATAGAGACAGAGTTTCTCCATGTTGGTCAGGCTGGTCTCAAGCTCCTGGCCTCAGGTGATCCACCAGCCTCAGCTTCCCAAAGTGCTAGGATTACAGGTGTGAGTCATGGTGCCTGGCCTTTTTTTTTTTTTTTTTTTTAAATAAGAGATGGGATCTCACTATATTGCCAAGCCCGGTGTGAAACTCTTAGACTCAAGTGATCCTCCTCCTGCTTTGGCCTCCCAAAGTGCTGGGATTACAGCTGAGCCACCACACCTGGTCCACATGTGCTATTTTTGTCTAATATTTTAGTTCCACTGTTTTTGACATTTTTTCAGGTATCTTACTGTTATTTATAATTTCCACTGTGGCCAGAGAACACCCTCTGCATGATTTTAATTCTGTCTCAATTACTGAGATAGACACTTTTTTGTGGCCCAGCACAGAGCTTGTAATGAACATTGAGAAGAAAGTGTATTGCTGCTGTTGACAGCGTTTTATAAATACCCAGCAGGTGCAGGTGGGTAACAGGCTTGTTCAGGTCTCCTGTGTTTACTTTCTTGCTGATGACAGTCAACTGCTTATTGTGAAATGCTCCTTCATAAATACCCATACACATGATGATTATGGAAGCGTCTTTTTCCATCTGTTTATTTTTATCCTAGGTCTATGTCTTCATTTGTAAAGTGCTTTGGTTATAATCGGCACATAATTGGGTCTCACTTCTTCAACTGATGTTTACAATCCCTGACTTCTAAATTGAGGTGGTGAGTCTATTATGTTTCTCTTCTGCCTTCTTTTGGATTAGTATTTTTTTTTTTTTTTTTTTGAGACGGAGTTTTGCTCTTGTTACCCAGGCTGGAGTGCAATGGCGCGATCTCGGCTCACCGCAACCTCCGCCTCCTGGGTTCAGGCAATTATACATATGGCCGGGCGCGGTGGCTCAAGCCTGTAATCCCAGCACTTTGGGAGGCCGAGGTGGGTGGATCACGAGGTCAAGAGATCGAGACCATCCCGGTCAACATGGTGAAACCCCGTCTCTACTAAAAATACAAAAAAAAAAATTAGCTGGGCATGGTGGCACATCCCTGTAATCCCAGCTACTCAGGAGGCTGAGGCAGGAGAATTGCCTGAACCCAGGAGGCGGAGGTTGCGGTGAGCCGAGATCGCGCCATTGCACTCCAGCCTGGGTAACAAGAGCGAAAACTCCGTCTCAAAAAAAAAAAAAAAAAAGAAAAAAAAAGTTTTTTTTCCTTCCTTCCTCCCTGCTGCTCAAAACTCTTTTTTAAAAAATATAGACGAGGTTTCACCATGTCGGTCAGGCTGGTCTTGAACTGCTGACCTCAGGTGATCTGCCCCCCTTGGCCTCCAAAGTGCTTGGATTACAGGCGTGAGCCACGGCGCCTGGCCTAAAACTTGTTTTAACTTATATATTGACTCATATTTTTTATTGACAGCCTCATTCTGCCACCGAGGCTGGAGTGCAATGGCATAATCTTGGGCTCACTGCATCCTCCACCTCCCTGGCTCAAGAGATCCTCCCACCTCAGCTTCCCAAGTAGCTGGGATTACAGACTTGTAACTTTTTAATTTTTTTGTAGAGATGGGTTCTCACCATGTTGCTCAGGCTGGTCTCAAACTGCTGGACTTAAGCAATCCACCTGCTTCAGCTTCCCAAAGTGCTGGGATTATACAGGTGAGCCACTGTGCCCAGCCTATATTTTTATTTGTACTGCTCAGTACTCAGGTGTGCTTCCTAAAGCTAAATATTTGTGTTTTGCAACTCTGGAAATCCCGTTAGAAGTTGATTGGGGCTGGGTGCCGTGGCTCATGCCTGTAATACTGGCACTTCGGGAGGTCAAGGCAAAGTGGGTGGATCAAGTGATTCTCCTGCCTCAGCCTCCTGAAGCTTGAGACCAGCCTCACGAACATGGAGAAACCTCTGGTCTACCAAAAGTACAAAAATTAGTTGGGTGTGGTGGCATGTGACTGTAATCCCAGCTCCTTGGAAGGCTAAGGCAGGAGAATCGCTTCAACTCAGGAGACAGGTTGGTGAGCCAAGATCGCACCACTGCACTCCAGCCTGGGCAACAGAGAGAAGCCATCTTAAAAGAAAAGAAAAAAGCTAATTGAAGCTTTTGAAGCTTCTCGTTCAACTTTTTAAAAAAATTTGAGCCTGGGGCCGGGCGCAGTGGCTCAAGCCTGTAATCCCAGCACTTTGGGAGGCCGAGGCGGGTGGATCACGAGGTCGAGAGATGGAGACCATCCTGGTCAACATGGTGAAACCCCGTCTCTACTAAAAATACAAAAAATTAGCTGGGCATGGTGGCGCGTGCCTGTAATCCCAGCTACTCAGGAGGCTGAGGCAGGAGAATCGCCTGAACCCAGGAGGCGGAGGTTGCGGTGAGCTGAGATCGCGCCATTGCACTCCAGCCTGGGTAACAAGAGCGAAACTCCGTCTCAAAAAAAAAAAAAAAAAAAAAAAAAAAATTTGAGCCTGTTGCCCAGGTTCAGTACAGTGGTACAATCACAGCTCATTGCAGCCTTGTTCTTGGGCTCAAGTGGTCCTCCCATCTTATCCTCCTGAGTAGCTGGGACTAGAGGCATACACTACCACGTGGCTAATTTTTTTTTTTTTTTTTTTGAGACGGAGTTTCACTCTTGTTACCCAGGCTGGAGTGCAATGGCGCGACCTCGGCTCACCACAACCTCCGCCTCCTGGGTTCAGGTGATTCTCCTGCCTCAGCCTCCTGAGTAGCTGGGATTACAGGCACGCGCCACCATGCCCAGCTAATTTTTTGTATTTTTAGTAGAGATGGGGTTTTACCATGTTGACCAGGATGGTCTTGATCTCCCGACCTCGTGATCCACCCGCCTCGGCCTCCCAAAGTGCTGGGATTACAGGCTTGAGCCACCGCGCCCGGCTCACGTGGCTAATTTTAACATTTTTTGTAGAGACAGGGTCTTGTCATTGCTGCTTAGGCTGGCCTTGAACTCCTGGACTCAAGCAATCCTCCTGCTTTGCCGAAATGCAGGGATTACGAGCCACTCCGCATGGCTTTCCTTTCCTTCCCGCTCCATTTTCGGTCATTTCACTGTTCTTCCTGGTTACTGATTTTCTCTTCTTACCTGCTGTGTAGGCAATCTTTTGGAGTTTCTCATTTGTTTCAGATCTATCTGCTTCAGATGCAGGGCCTAGGTGAGTGGGAGGAAACACTAGCTGGGTCTAGTCACACAGATTGTGCAAAATAAGGAAGAGGGAAAGACTAGGGCAGTGGGAGGATGCTGCGGAGATCCGGACGGCCCCACAGCAGCCCTGAGGGAGACAGCTTTGCAGCAGGCTGAGAGCAGTCGGGAAAATGTGTTTTTGTGTACCTGTGCTGTGGTGAGGAGATGGTGGGAATTTCATGCCTGTTAAGCCCCAGCCTGCGAGTGCAGGCAACATTGGGCTTCCTTTTCTAGGGGCAAATCCAGGAACTGCCCATTGGCTGAAGGTGCACTTAAGATTTGACATGAAACCTCGCAAATTCCAACATGACACTTTTGGGTTTTTATTTTGTTGACGTTGGTTAAATCTTCTATCTTTTTTTTATACACAAGAAAATACTTCATGTACCTATGAAATAAGACAGGCAGGGAATATGTCCAGTGCAAACAGAGGACTCACACCTGTGCATAAACAGCACCATCCAATGATTGATTGTCGCTGCAGTCCACTGGGTTACCAAGGCTGCGCCACCCACGTGCTGCTCTAGGAGGCGCCGCCAGGCTCTTCGGGCTGCAGGTCTCTCCTCCACTGCATGTGGCAGCAGGGTGGGGAGGTCAGGGGCTCCATGATTGTGGGACAGCTTCAAGGGTACACAGGGCAGAGGGCCTAGGAGGTCCCCTCCTCAGTAGGGGATGTCGTTTTGATAGTACTGGATCATGTCATAGGTCCGGCTCCTGAAAGGCCAAGGGACAGTAAGGGAGATGTGAGGAGCCGGTGAGGTCTGGGATCCCCCCCCAACAGGGAGCACTCCCTGCCCAATCAGCCCCTCCTACGGCCGCCCAGCACCTGAAGCCTTCCCCCACCCAGTGACCACATCTGCTCCAACCCAGAGACCTCCGAGGCCACCTCATGGTCCTCAGCCAAACCACTTCCATCTGTGGAGCCACGACATGCCCTTGGGCCCCTTGGCTTGTCCTGGCCAAATGCTGTGTCTGTGTGCTCTCCTCGCATCCCTGGAGAGCCCCTTCTTGCCCTGCCCTGGCCCCTCTGGAGGTCCTGGCTGTCTGGTTTCTCTGCTTCCTCTTAGCAAGAACTCCTTTTGTGCCCAGCCTCCACACTGCCCTTGTTAGGGCACTGGACCCACACGCACCTGGGGGCGGTCTCAGCTTCCTTTCAGGCTCTTCCAGCAGTTTCCCACACAGATGGCCACACTCTGGGGGCCCCACATGCCCCTTGTGGCCTCACCAGCCCCACGTCTGTAGGTGCCCCCTTCGGGGATGGCTGTTTCCCCATGCCCACCTGCTCGGATCACCATCCTCCCTGTGTTCAGGCCGGACCCCTTAAAGCCACCTCCGACTCCCACATCATGGAGCCTGTCAGCTCAGCGCTCTGCCTTTGGACCCTGAGCCAGCTCTCCCCAGGGCCCCTGCACCCATCCCCTCCCGCCACACTGGTGACCAGCAGCCTGAGGCAGGCACACGGGAGTGGGGTCTGGCTTCTGAGCCCTCCTAGGAGGAGGGAGGCCTGATACCAAACTTATTTCTGTTCCCTCTGGCCCTGTGCCCCCACTGCTCCCTCGGCCTCACAAGACCTGCCCAGCTGGGCTCAACCTCTGGCCTCTGTCAAGTGTTCCCCTCGGCACACCACGGCCCCTAAACCAGCACCGCACTGCTCCTCAAGAACTCCTGTCAAGGCTTGAGTCTCCCCAAGAGGGGCAGCTTGGGGATGGCAGCATCATCATCGCCTGGTGTAGGCCAGGCCCTGCAGGTGCACAGTGGCCGCTGTGGGGGTGAAGGCAGGAGGGTGCGGGACTTGCCTGTTGCTGAGGAAGCAGCTCTGGATGACCTTCATGATGAAATTTGCAGCCTCACGCTCGGTCATGTTGGGGCTAAACCTGTGCCTGGGGGGGAAGCTGCGTCAGCATTGCCGCAGGCCAGGCCAGGCCAGGCAGTGCTTCCTCCCTGGCGCAGTGGGAGGAAGGTCTTCCCTGGGGACGGACTTCAGCTGAGAGCCATGCCCTGGAAATGTACCCCTGGAGTCCACATGTTAGAGGACGGGTGCTGTGAAGGCCATGCCTGGCCTACTGAGGGCTCTGTCCCCTTCCCAGCAACACCTGAGTGGCCCCATGGCATTAGGGGACTAAGCATTGGGGAGCTAAGCTACTGCAGCCCTGGACCTTAGGGCCAAGGGTGGGTGGGTGTAGCATCGTTGACATAATAGAGGCCTCTGGGTGGGTTCTTGGTGTGGCCAGCACAAGCGGGGGCCCCTCACAGGTGTGGTCCAGGGACAGAGCCTCACCCAGGTGCCCTGTCTGCTCTGAGGTTCCAAGGAGATGACAACCAGTGACAATTACACAAAAGGTTCCTATCTTGGATGGAGCCTCAGCTAATGGACAACTGTCCCCCAGATGGCCTGCGTGTCCACCAAAGAACCTACTTCAAGAGCTTGATTGTCTGGCCGCGAAAACAGGGCAGGCCCGTATCCAGCATGAGAGTGACCAGGGAGACTACCGCGTCCATGTAGGGCCTGGGGGGAGAGAGGAGGGGGTGGTGGACTGAGGCCAGCCTAGGCAGAGGGCATGACTGATGCCAACAGCCTCAGGTTTGGGCTCCTGCCAGCCCCTCCCCTGCCACACCTTCCACATCCTCCCCAGGTAGCTTTCCATCTGCTGCCCTCTGTAACCTGTGCGGTCCAGGCAGGGGCTGCCCACGTACACTCTGGACAGGCTGAGTGCCCGGCCCTGGGCCCCCACATAAGGCTGCTGGCCATGATGGGATGCAGACTCCCTGACCTGCCTTTCCCTGCAGGGCAGTGGGGTGAACTCCGGTTGGATTGTGGCCTTGGCCAAGTAACCTGTAGATGAAACTAGGACAAAGCCCATCTCTGGCATGCAGCCTGCAGGGTGGCAGGTACTCAGGCTTTGGTGACAGGGTGGATGAGAGGCCCAGAAAGAGGGAGCCCATGGCTGAAGGTATGGGCAGGATCCTGGAGAAGGTGGCAAGAATTGGATGCCCAGAGCAAGAATTTACTGGCACAGGTGGGCAGACAGAGGTGACTGAAGGGCAGGCCTAGGTCAGCAGCCGGTCGCTAGCAGCTCCCTCACTCTCTGGAGCCTCATCCTAAAGGGGGCCTCAGAACACTCCCAATACTCCCTCCTCCCCAACCCTGGCCCTCACCCAGGCTCACCGCACAGCCAGGTAGCCGCGGACACACATCTCCATGAACCACTTAAAGGGTGTGGCCTCCATCTTGCCCCCCATGATCATCACCATCTCGTCCGTCAGCTTGATGTCAGGTTCCCAGCCAAGATTGCCGCCCGGCGAGCTTTCAAACATGAAGCCAAAGTCTGCAAAACCCCAGAGAGCTGCCTGTGACTGGCCAGGAGCCAGGGCGGGCAGGGACAAGTGCTGTTCTCAGGAGTGGAAAAGAACTCTGTGACAGCAACATCCCCCCTCCCACAACAGGCAGGTTGTGTTTTCCTGGGGACAGTGATGGGATGGGTGGTGGAGCAGGAGGCAGAGGAAGAGAGGGGAAGTGAAGTCAGGAGCCAGGCTGGGGCACCAAGCCTGGATGAGCCCCACTCCACCTGGCTCTAGCTTCAGACTCAGAACTCTGGCTGCTCTCGTCCCAGCTCCTTGGAGCTGGGGCCAGGCACCTTCTACAGCAGAACAGCTTGGTGGGCGACAGCTCGGACCTCGGAGCTGGACTCTGACACTCCTGGTAGGGTGGTCCTGGGCATGCCTGTTTCCCTCTGTGGGGTGGGGATCCCCATCCTCCCCTGGGTGCCAGGGGTGAGGGGAAAGGAGGGTGGCGCTATGGCTGGCTGACCGATGTGGATGATATGGCCCTTCTTGTCCAGCATGATGTTGCCGTTGTGTCTGTCCTTGATCTGCAGCAGGAACAGCAGGAGGCTGTAGGCGGCCATGCTTCGAATGAAGTTGTAGCGGGCCTGTGTAGAGAGTGCCCTGGGCTCACAAAGGCCCTGGGGCCTGTGGGCACGCTCCCTGGTCCCACACCCAGGATCCCCGGGCCTCTGGGCACTCTCCCTGGCTTTGTGCCCCCACTGTGGAGGCAGAGCCTGAATCAGCAAGCCAGTCTTTGGCAGCAGGAGTGACAGGGGCTGTCTGTGGATGTGGGGGTGCAGGTGCTTCCTCCCATACCCAGAACTTAGCTTTCTCCTGGGGAGTCTAGCTCTACATTCTTTTGACTTCCAAAGTGGCTTACAGGTGCCCTGGTTTTAATCCCTAATGAAGGACAATTCAGGAGAGCAGGGTGCAGGTGGTGGGGGTGGGGTGGCATGCACATGATCCCTCGGCTGCGGCCGCCCTGGCTACCTGCTGGAAGGCCAGGGTGGACTCGTCCCCGTACTGGCGTGTGAAGTAGTCGTACATGCCAAAGTCTGTCTGGCGGCCCAGCTGGTCCCGGGAGGTGCAGTCAGGGATGCACTCGATCACCCCGCACTAGGGAGGAAAGGCCAGTCCTGAGGCCCGCCAGGTGCAAATGTCTAGGGGTGCCCTTACTGGGCTCCACCCAAGAAACTTACCCCAGGGGCAGTGGCCACCACGCGGTAGGGAAAAACAAAGAGGTCCAGGCCGACCAGCTGGAAGATGTTCTTGAAGAGGTCGATGATCTGCAGGGCCAGCATGTCCTGGGAAGCCGGGAGGTGCAAGATGTGGTCAGCTGGCTGCCTTGTACCCCAGTAGTTCTTCTGGCTCATCCAGGGCAGAAGCCAAGCACCCAGACATGGAGTGAGGCAGGGAGGCCACAGCCGAGCAAGAGTCTGGAAGGCCTTGCTTCCTGCCCACCAGGGGCTAGACTCAGGCTGCTGGCACCACCAGGCCCTGGGCTGAGCTGTCTGGTGGGGTGTGCGAGACAGGGCACCCAACCCCTGGGCAGTTCCCTCAGGTGGGCACTGGAGGAACAGGTGGGAGAAGGGCTGGAAGGAGAGGCCTCTGGGTTTTGCAGAAGCCCTATTTACCCCATGGCATGTGAACCATGTAAGAGAAGGCAAAAATTCACATTTCTACATATGAGATTGGACTCTGGCGGGCCTGGAGCCTTGGGAAGCAGGAAGCCCAGCCCCGAAGCCTGCCCCAGGCCTGACCCCACTACCTGTCGGCAGTCATCCCCCACTTTGAAGATGGCTGCCTGCCAGGAGATCTTCTGGCCGTCGGCCTCCTGCGCGCCGCACTCATCCTCGGAGTCTGAGCGGCACCGCAGACCTGTCCTCGGGGAGAGGGGCTGCTATTAGCCTGTGGGCAGTGAGAAGCCCTCTGAGGGGGCCGGGGTGAATCTTTTTACATGTCTGAAAGGTACCCCAGCAATCTTGGGGATCACTTCTTCAAAGCCCCAAGGAGGCCAAGAATGGGCCCAGTAGGGCCCAAGGAAAGCCCTGGAACAGCAGGTGGAATCCAGGGTTGAGGTCAGAACATTTCAGCTTAAATGAACTAAAAACAGAGCCCCATTTCATCTGCAGTGAGGACCCAGGTGTGCCTGGGTCATCGTGGGGCTGAGCTGGGGGGGCAGGAGGAATGTGTCTGTACAATGGGGTCCTGGGACGGTTCGGGGCCAGTGTGCAGACACAGCCATGGAAGGTAGGTCCCTGCAAGGGGTGGCATCCCCCTCTCCACAGCTGGCCACACTGTACTTGAAGAGTGTCTCCTTAAAATTCATGTTCACCCAAAACCCTAGAATGTGTCGTTATTTGGAAATAGGGTCTCACAGATGTAATCCGTTATGACAAGGTCACAGTGTGTTAGGACGGGCCCTAATCCAATGACTGGTGTCCTTCAAGGGAGATCACCATGTGAAGATGGAGGTGGAGATGGGAGTGGTGCATCTGTATGCCAAGGTGCACCCAGGACTGCTGGCAAAACCATCAGAAGCTGAAGAGGTGCGGAAGGACCTGCCCAGAGCCTTCAGAGGGGGCACAGCAGACTGCAGCCTCCAGAACTGAGATCGTCTGTACAGCAGCCCCAGGAAACTAACACCCCACAATGGCCCCAGGCCCCTCAGCTCAGGAAGGAGCCTCCTGGAGTACTGTAGTGGGGAGATCCCATAAGCACTGAGGCAGGAGCAAAAGGCCTCAGCCTATTTCTATATAAATAATGAAGAAAGTAACTAGAAATATAACTGTAGTAGTTATTAGTTATTCATAGGTGATCTTAATTCCTTTACTAATGCCTATCAGGTCGGAAGTGTGAACCTGGGGTCACATTGTGAAATGAATGACACTAGGGCAAGATGCTCTAAGCCCTCTGTCACACCCGCATAAGGGCTGCTGGAGGGTGCCTCGGCTGTGCGGCAGTGCCCGTGCTGTGAAAGCGCCCGCTGTTTAGCCAGCTAGGGAAGGAGATGTCCAAAATGGCCATCGCCTTCCTGGGGAAGTTTGGAAAAAACTGCGCTTCTCCAAGCTCTTGTGATAAGGTAACTCAATAAAAGTGAGAGCATCCTGGCATTCGGGGCCACTGCTGGTCTCCGAGATTTGGGTAGCAGTGGACCCCTGGGCCCAAACTCTCTTTTCTCTATCTCTGTGTCTTGTGTCTTTTATTTCTACAATTTCTTGTCTCCGCACGCACCAGCCGGGAGCAGCTCACAGAACCCTGTAGGGCTGGACTCTATAGAGTATTCCAGCTGACTTGCGACAGACTGACCTCTGGGGTGGCACATCTGTCACTGCACTCTGAGCGAGGGCAGACGATGGACAGACATCATTTTTTAAGGAGAGCTGGTTCTAAATTAAACACACGCCAAAAGAAAACTGGCATTAGCAAGGAAAAGCACTGAGCTCCCAAACCAAACCAAGGCTCTTTACTGACCTTCTTTTTCAAGTTCGCTAACTCCACATCGCTTCACCTTGAACTTAGCCAGATATGGGGCTTTTGCAGCACTGAAAACAAAAAGAATGTGGCACCCATGATGCAGCTGAGAAAAACTCCACACAAGGGTGCTATGGAAGTGGGGGATGGGCAGGGCGAGGTGCCCACCTCTGCATCGGGGTCCCAGACTTGTAGTCGATGTCCAGCACGATGGCCTCAGGGTTGCTGGGCAGGTAGCAGCCTGTGCGGGGACAGAGGCAGTCACAGGGAGTGCACATCTGACCACAGGTGAGGCCAGTATCAGTTTCCAACATGGATATTACGTGCCAAGTCCACCCTGTAGGCATGCCCCACCCCTGTGGAGGGGCTTCTGGTCCTTGTCCACGGCACCACTAACTTATTATTCTGCGGCTGCTTAAGGATCCGTCCTCCCTGACTCTTTTGACTCTTCCAGCCATAAACCAAATGAGCCTGCACCTTCTGGGAAACGCTCTTCCCGGAGGAGCACTGAGCCCTACCCTCACGGATGCAGCCCTACTGCTCCTGAGGGTGTATGCGAGGCCTGCCTGCCTCCACCTGCCCAAGCAGCCCTCTGAACAGTCCTCCATTCTTGGAGTCCCCTTTCTTTTTTTGTGGGGGATGGAGTCTTGCTCTGTCACCCAGGCTGGAGTGCAGTGGTGTGATCTTGGCTCACTGCAACCTCCACCTCCTGGGTTCAAGTGACCCACCTGCCCTGCCTCCCAAAGTGCTGGGATTATAAGTGTGAGCCACTGTCCCCTGCCCAGGCTCCCTTTTCTCAGTGAGTGCTCAGTAAACATGTGAAATAGGACAAGGGAAAGCCTGTTTCTGGCCAAGGAACTGCTAGTCCCCAAGGGGGACATGTGCTCCTTGAGCCTGAGAGGTGGGCTTTGAGGGGAGCCAAGCTTGGCCTTGCTGTGGGTGCAGTGAGAGTGGGGCATGCCATCTCCTCCTCTTCCTCACCCACCCTTCTACCTGCTCCAGGCTGTGGCTCACACTCAGGCCCCTTTGTACTCTTCTGCTAGAGGCCTGCTGGCCTCCCCGATTTCTGAGGCAAGACTCAGCCAACACAGTCTGGAGCCGGAGGTGGGGACTTGTGTGCATCCTCCTTTCAGTACCATGCTTTCAGCTCTTTCTGCCCTTCCTCAGCAGTTGGAGCCTTCCTGATGTGGGGACAGAGTCCCCACACTCATGTCCTGCCCTCTCTGAGAAGCTGAGCTGTTGTGTGAGCTCAACACAATGTGCTGAGAAGAAATGGTTAAACCGGAGCCCTGCAGGGCATTCCACAGCTGAGACCAGCTGCTGTGAACATCTGCACAGGATGCCAGGGTTTGGAAGACAAGTTTCTGCCAATCGTTAGAAATGGACAGAGGGCTGCCTGGTGAAGTCCGGATTTCCATCTTCTCTTGAAAAGCTTAACCACACTGGGCTTGAATTCCCATGTGGCCACGGCCACAGGCGCCTAGGAGCAGCTTCCCATGGGAGGTGGGGGGGCTGATGGGTCCCAGCACACCTAGGCTGTCCCACACTGGGCCTGCCATCCCCTTGTCTATGTGAGCTGCTTCTGTAATGCTGGAGCCCAGGAACCCTCTTCTAGAGTAATAGCTACCGAGGTCAGTATCTTAGCCTCCAGAAAAACAGCAGATAGCAAGGAAGACGAAGGGCACCCACTGAGAAGTAGCTCCCTCTCACTGAGGGCAGACCCTACGGAGGGGCTGGGGTCCTGGGGCGCCAGGCACCTGTGGTCCCAAGCAGGTATGGGGCTAGCCAAGCTGCTAGGTCTACATCCCGGAGTGCCTGGAAAGGGCAGCAGCCTCCACACCCAGCTGCCCGCCAGCAGGAAGGGGCTGGTCTGAGCCTCCAGAGGCCATCTGCTTACCCGGCTGCACCTTCACTTCAGACAGGGCTGACAGACAAGCCTTCTTTCTCTCATCGCCTTTAGGGTAGGGCCTGAGAAACAGGAAAGAAATGCTTACTTTGTCTCCTGCAGGAACTGGCTGCTGGGGGACAGCCCAGGGTCCCACCTGCCTGGATTGCCCTCTCCTCCCAGCTCTAGCTGCTCCTAGAGCAGCCACGCACCACTGGCAGTGATTCTTGCCCTGCTCTGCATTCCTCATGGGAGAATCCCCAACATCCCCTGAGGGGCTCTGCCCCTGCTGTGTGGAGGTGTATGTGGGTGTCAGAGGCACAAATGGGTGGAGCTCTGGCTCCCACAATTGCTGTTATTTACTTGCTGGGCCTGCCCCTTAGATTTCCTGCCTTAGAAAAAAAAGTAAAAAAAAAAAAAAAAAAAAAAAAAAAAAAAAAAAAAAAAGAAACAAACAAACAAACAAACAAACAAACAAGATTTCCTGCCTTAGGGCGAGGACGGGCACAGTGCGGACGAAGTGGGGAGTATCTGCCTGCCACCTACTGACACCCAGGAAACTCCATCTTTTTTTTTGAGACGGAGTTTCGCTCTTGTTGCCCAGGCTGGAGTGCAATGGCGCGATCTCAGCTCAGCGCAACCTCTGCCTCCTGGGTTCAAGCAATTCTCCTGCCTCAGCCTCCTGAGTAGCTGGGATTACAGGCATGTGTCGCCATGCCTGGCTAATTTTTTATTTTTTAGTAGAGACGGGGTTTCTCCATGTTGGCCAGGCTGGTCTTGAACTCCTGACCTCAGGTGATTTGCCTGCCTTGGCCTCCCAAAGGGATGGAATTATAGGCGTGAACCACCACCATCCTTCATCTTGTGGGCTAGAAGCTGCTAGCACTGTTATTCTTAGCACCCAGCCAAGAAAAGGGCCTCAAGGTGACCAAGGCCAAAGCAGCATAAGCACTGTAGACAGCCCACAGCTGAGGACAGCCTGACCAGCGCGCCCAGCACTGGTGACTCCAGGGTTTCATCCCTTATGGATGTGCAAAGCCATCAACATCCAAGGATGGTGTCAGGTCCATATGAATGGAAGGTCCAGGAAAATGATGACAAGAGCTGCAAAGGCAGTCTGGTTTTCCTGACACAATGAGGATCGATCCTTCAGACTATGGAGAAGGGAGGGTGGCCTCAAATCATGGAGCCATGTGCTAAATTCCATAAACCTTAGGAATGAAACTAAAGCCGTGTTTCCTGAAACTGGCGTGGCCATGCATTCTGCCATACCTTCAAGAGCCTTGACTATCCCCAAGCAGTGCTTCCATCCCTACCCTGGCTGTCCATCGGACCAGCAGTGGCCCCACTGCTAGAGACTCATTCATCTGGTTGGGAGCAGGCACGGGTATTTTCTTTTCTTTTTTCTTTTTTTTTGAGATGGAGTCTTGCTCTGTTGCCCAGTCTGGAGTGCAGCGGTGTGATCTCGGCTCACCACAACCTCTACCTCCTGGGTTCAAGTGATGCTCCTGCCTCAGCCTCCTGAGTAGCTGGGACTACAGGTGAGCGCCACCATGCCCAGCTAATTTTTGTATTTTTAGTAGAGATGGAATTTCACCATGTTGGCCAGGCTGGTCTTGAACTCCTGACCTCGTGATCTGCCCACCTTGGCCTCACAAAGTGCTGAGATTACAGACGTGAGCCACCGCACACAGCCAGGCATGGGCATTTTTAAAGCTTCCCAGGCAATTCTGTTAAGCTGCAGGGACTGCAACGAGATATCCCAAAAGGTGGTTTCTGAAGCACTGCACTTACTTGATGATAGCTGAAACGTTGGTGATCTTGTTAAAGAAATCAAACTCCCGCTGGTAAAAATCCTTTGCTGGGCCTGACAAGGAGCCTGTGATCTCCTCTACTAACTGCTCCAGGAGGTCGCCGATGTCAGCTGCCAAGGAAACAAAAAGGCTGTCTCTGTGGCTGTGGCAGAGGCCCCGCGGGAACGCCTGCGGCCGCTTCCCAGCCTCTAGACTGGCGGTGCCGGGAATGTGCTCTGCAGGCTCGCTGAGACCACAACACCTGCCATATGCCCCTTCTGCTGTGTTGACACAGCCGAAGCTGGTGGGAAAAGCTGCTGGCACCTGAGCAGAGCTCAAGGCGGGCCGAGTGCACAAGTATGCGTGGAATCCTCACTGCTACACATGCAGTAAGAAACAATACGGTGTCACTTAAAAATGTTACAGGTGAAGCAATGAAAATTAATTTTTATTAAACTCTACTCTGAATACATTTTTAAAAAAATAGAGGCATGGGCTGGGCGCAGAGGCTCAAGCCTGTAATCCCAGCACTTTGGGAGGCCGAGGCGGGTGGATCACGACGTCAAGAGATCGAGACCATCCCGGTCAACATGGTGAAACCCCTTCTCTACTAAAAATACAAAACATTAGCTGGGCATGGTGGCGCGTGCCTGTAATCCCAGCTACTCAGGAGGCTGAGGCAGGAGAATTGCCTGAACCCAGGAGGCGGAGGTTGCGGTGAGCCGAGATCGCGCCATTGCACTCCAGCCTGGGTAACAAGAGCGAAACTCTGTCTCAAAAAAAAAAAAAAAAAAAAAAAAAAAAAAAATAGAGGCATGAAGTGGGTGGGGCTCTATTAAATAAGGCCTCTCACTATTCAAATCCCAGGCTTAATTTGAATTCCTGGGCTCAAGAGATCCTCCCATCTCAGCCATCTGAGTTGCTGGGACTACAGCTAGGAGGCGGGACTACAGGTGGACATCACCACACCCAGCTTTTAAAGTATCCTTTGTGATGAAGTGGGATGTGCATGAAGCACTCTTGCTGCAGCTGAGGCAGGTGCTGTCCTGAGAAGCACCTCGAGCTTGTCTGATTCTGGAGCATGGACTAATCTTTTTCACGAACCTTTGTTTTTACTTGAAAAAATGACTGACAGACAAAATACAGTAGGCATGTGACAAATGTTTTCCTGAAAATGAACAAAAAATGAATCTGTCTGCCACTTAAAGGAACAACTAAAACATTTTTTTGGGAAAACTTGGATCTGCTGCTGTGAGCTCAACAGCTTCCATTAAAAAGCCTTTCCGATAATACCATCAGCATGTGAACAAATATGATTTTTCCACACAGTATAAAGAAATGCATCAACATTTCAAAGATGCGCATAACTCATTGGTCTTTATTTTATAAATGCCCACTGGTTGATGTATAAAAGCTTTCGTGGCTCCAGGCTGAGAAGTACACTTTCGGATGCAACACTGCATTCATCTTTTTTTGGCCATCCTCTTGCCTTGGCCTCCCAAAGTGCTGGGATTACAGGCGTGAGCCACCATGCCTGGCTGCAATGAACCTTTAAGAAGCCAGGCTGAACTATAAAAAATTAAAAATTAGCCAGTTACAGTGGTGTGGACCTATCGTCTCAGCTACTTGAGAGGAGGAGGCAGGAGGATTGCTCAGGCCTGGGTCATTGAGACCGTGATTGTGCCACTGCACTCCATCCTGGAAGAGAGAGACAGACTCTGTCTCTAAAAAAAGAAAAGAAAAACTACCACTTGTCAAGTGTGGTGCAGTATCATAAAGGATATCCATAATGACCTGAAAGACTACTAACATACAACCTCCTTTTTCAACTACATGTCTTTGTGAGGCCGTGTTTCCCACATTCACTTCAACTAAAACAATGTTAGAAAAACACTTAAAAAAAAATTCCAGGCTGGGCACGCTGGTGCACACCTGTAATCCCAGCACTATGGGAAGCCGAGGCGGGTGGATCACCTTAGGCTGCTTTGTCACCCAGATCAACTGCAGAAGCAGAATGAGAATGAGAATCCAGCTACATGTAGAATGAGAATCTTCTACAAAGCAATGGCACTATTCTGGCTCAGTTCTGAGTTTTCTGGGGAAAGTTATTTTCCAAAAAAGATGTTATTTAACATTTTTTTGAAATTCTCAGTCTTATTTTCTAATCCTTGTTAACACTGATAGCTAAGGCTCTCATGAGCCAGCACTCCGTGAGGACCTCAATAATCCATCTCTGACAGTGCAGGGGTCCCCAGGGTGTGCTATTTGGTAACCACTGCCCTGGGCTGGTGGCCCATTCCTCACAAAGAGTCACAGTTGTGTTAAGCATGGAGACATGGAGAAGTAGCCACTGGAGCAGAAGGGTCTCACATGCACTTGGGAGTGCAGGGTGGTGCCGAACAGCAGGTTAGCAAAGGCCTCATGAAGGAGGGGTCCCGCTCCCTTGCATGCTGAAGGGTGAGAAGTGCCCCGGCAAAGGGTGGGAGTGGAGGGGTCAGTGAGCTGGGGCAATGCAGGTAGGGGAGGGCCCTGGGGGAGGCAGAAGGCACTAGGGCAGTGCACTGAAGATGGGGAATGAGGCCTGTGGGAGGACAAAATACTCACGGTCTTTCTGGTGGCCCTCTTCGTCTAGATAGATGTTAGTCTTCATGTTCCAGATGAACTGGTGCGCCAGAAGCTGGGATTTAGACGCTGCCCATAGAATATACTCCCGCACATAGCCCATCTGCAAGAAAGCAAGGTCCCCATCAGCCAGGCTTGGAGAGCCCTGTCCACCAGGAGGGCCTTGTCAGCAGCTGCTGACTTGCAGCATTGGGCAGGACAGGCAAGAGTGAGGCCCAGTGGTTCTAGCAGTGTGGACAAGCGCTCCAGGATTGGTGGTGAGTCCAGCCAGTGGCCAGGCCAAGTTCCAGCTGGCTGGTGGCTGGGAGCTGGCGGGGTCGGGGGCAGGGGTACAAAACAGGCTTCAGTCAGCCTTTGTCTCCTCTGTTTCTTCCCATGGGTTTAGGAAGCACAACTCTCAAACCAATTTCTGGGATTGTCAACCACGAGAAAAAGCAGGCTGGATACTAAAAACTCATTTGTGAGCTGGCTGTTTAATGTTCCAAAGTGACAGACAGGTTCCAGAAACATGAAGAGATACCTCCCTCACAAGCTGACACATTGATATGATTAGGCTTTGTGTCCCCACCCAAATCTCATCTTGAATTGTAATCCTCAGGCTTTGAGGAAGAGACCTGGTGGGTGGTGACTGGATTATGGGGGTGGTTCCCCCATGTTGTTCTCATGACAGTGAGTGAGTGAGTTCTCAGATCTGATGATTTTATGAATGCTTGACGGTTCTTCCTACACACACACTTGCTCTCATTCGCTTGTGCCAGGTAAGACAGGCCTGCTTCCCCTTCCACCATGATTACAGGTTTCCTAAGGCCTCCCCAGCCATGTGGAACTGTGAGTCAATTAAGCCTCCTTTCTTTATAAATTGCCCAGTCTCAGGAAGTTTTCTTTTTTTTTTTTTTGAGAGAGTCTCACTTTGTCGCCCAGCCTGGAGTGCAGTAGCGTAATCTCGCCTCACTGCAACCTCCACCTCCTGGGTTCAAGTGATTCTCTTGCCTCAGCCTCCCAAGTAGCTACAGGTACAAGCTGTCATGCCCAGCTATTTTTTTTTTTTTTTTTTTTTTGAGGCGGAGTTTCACTCTTGTTACCCAGGCTGGAGTGCAATGGCGCGATCTCGGCTCACTGCAACCTCTGCCTCCTGGGTTCAGGCAATTCTCCTGCCTCAGCCTCCTGAGTAGCTGGGATTACAGGCACGCGCCATCATGCCCAGCTAATTTTTTGTATTTTTAGTAGAGACGGGGTTTCACCATGTTGACCAGGATGGTCTCAATCTTGTGATCCACCCGCCTCGGCCTCCCAAAGTGCTGGGATTACAGGCTTGAGCCACCACGCCCGGCCTAGTTTTTGTATTTTTATTAGAGATGGGGTTTCGCCATGTTGGCTGGCCTGGTCTTGAACTTCTGACCTCAGGTGATCCACCTGCTTCAGCTTCCCAAAGTGAAGGGATTACAGGTGTGAGCCACTGAGCCCAGCCAGGAAGTTCTTTATAGCAGTGTGGAAACGGACTAATATACACATCTATGGTCACCATCCTAAGGACCTCTCCTCCTCTTCCTTCTTGGTTATTTTCTGCCACTCATATTAGTAACTCCAGTTTTTCTTTTCTTTTTTTTTTTTTTTTGAGACGGAGTTTCGCTCTTGTTACCCAGGCTGGAGTGCAATGGCGCGATCTCGGTTCACCGCAACCTCCGCCTCCTGGGTTCAAGCAATTCTCCTGCCTCAGCCTCCTGAGTAGCTGGGATTACAGGCATGTGCCACCATGCCCAGCTAATTTTTTTGTATTTTTAGTAGAGACGGGGTTTCACCATGTGGACCAGGATGGTCTCGATCTCTCGACCTCGTGATCCACCCGCCTCGGCCTCCCAAAGTGCTGGGATTACAGGCTTGAGCCACCGCGCCCGGCCACCAGTTTTTCTTTTTAATTAAAAAAAATTTTGTTTTGTTTTGTTCCTAGAGCCGTAAGATTTGAAACTCCAGTTTTAATTCCATGCCCTAGGTTTAAAAAGGTGACCTGACCTTTCTGGGCAGGCTCCTGCAGTCTGTGGCCACCGATCTGGTGAAGTGTCCCTTGGATGGACTTTTTTTTTTTTTTTTGAGACAGAGTTTCGCTCTTGTTACCCAGGCTGGAGTGCAATGGCGCGATCTCGGGGCTCACTGCAACCTCCGCCTCCTGGGCTCAGGCAATTCTCCTGCCTCAGCCTCCTAAGTAGCTGGGATTACAGGCACGCGCCACCACGCCCAGCTAGTTTTTTGTATTTTTAGTAGAGACGGGGTTTCACTATGTTGACCAGGATGGTCTCGATCTCTCGACCTCGTGATCCACCCGCCTCGGCCTCCCAAAGTGCTGGGATTACAGGCTTGAGCCACCGCGCCCGGCCCGGATGGACATTTTTGACCTGGGCGAGTGGGGGGTGTTCTTACCACACAGGCAGAAGTCCTTGCTTTGGGTTTCCCAATTCTAACCCAGCAAATACATCTAAAGATAAACTATGAATGTTCAATGTATAGTGTTTTTAAATATAAATCTGCTTTATAATTACGTAAACACTGACAGAGTTCCAAAGTCAAAATTATTCAATATGGTACATATCTGTCATTTCCATCCTAATCTTTCCCTCTTTGGCCATTTTTATTAGCTTTTAGTCTACTGTTCCTTTTTTCACAAAAGTGTAAACAAATATGTACATACAATTGTACTGCCACAAGTGATATGAATTTTTTTAAACTTAAAAAAAAAAAAAAAATTTCAGGCCGGGCACGGTGGCTCAAGCCTGTAATCCCAGCACTTTGGGAGGCCGAGGCGGGTGGATCACGAGGTCGAGAGATCGAGACCATCCCGGTCAACATGTTGAAACCCTGTCTCTACTAAAAATACAAAAAATTAGCTGGGCATGGTGGTGCATGCCTGTAATCCCAGCTACTCAGGAGGCTGAGGCAGGAGAATTGCCTGAACCCAGGAGGCGGAGGTTGCGGTGAGCCGAGATCGCGCCATTGCACTCCAGCCTGGGTAACAAGAGCGAAAACTCCGTCTCAAAAAAAAAAAAAAAAAAAAAAAAAAATTTCAGGCTGGGCACGGTGGTACACACCTGTAATCCTGGAGCTTTGGGAGGCCGAGGCAGGTGGATCACCTGAGGTCAGGAGTTCCAGACTAGCCTGACCAACATGTTGAAACCCCATCTCTATTAAATACAAAAAAGAGGCCAGACACAGTGGCTCACGCCTGTAATCCCAGAACTTTGGGAGGCATGAGGTGGGTGGATCACCTTAGGTCAGGAGTTCGAGACTGGCCTGGTAAACATGGTGAAACCCTATCTCTACTAAAAATACAAAATTAGCTGGCTGTGGTGGTGCGCACCTGTAATCCCAGCTACTCGGGAGGCTGAGGCAGGAGAATCGCTTGAACCTAGGAGGTGGAGGCTGCAGTGAGCCAAGATTGTGCCACTGCACTCTAACCTGGGCAACAGAGAAAGACTCTGTCTAAAAAATAATAATAAAATAGGGCCGGGCGCGGTGGCTCAAGCCTGTAATCCCAGCACTTTGGGAGGCCGAGGCGGGTGGATCACGAGGTCAAGAGATCGAGACCAGCCTGGTCAACATGGTGAAACCCCGTCTCTACTAAAAATACAAAAAATTAGCTGGGCATGGTGGCGTGTGCCTGTAATCCCAGCTACTCGGGAGGCTGAGGCAGGAGAATTGCCTGAACCCAGGAGGCGGAGGTTGCGGTGAGCCAAGATCGTGCCATTGCACTCCAGCCTGGGTTAACAAGAGCGAAACTCCGTCTCAAAAAAAAAAAAAAAAAATAATAATAATAATAAAATAAATACAAAATATTAGCCAGGTGTGGTGGTGTATGCTTGTAATCCTAGCTACTTAGGAGGCTGAGGCAGGAGAATCGCTTGAACCCAGGAGGTGGAGGCTGCAGTGAGCTGAGATCGTGCCATTACACTCCAGCCTGGGCAACAAAAGCGAAATTCTGTCTAAAAAAAAAAAATTCCAGCTGGGCACAGTGGCTCATGCCTGTAATCCCAGCACTTTGGGAGGCCAAGGTGGGTGGATCACCTGAGGGCAGGAGTTTGAGACCAGCCTGGCCAACATGGCGAAACCCTATCTTTACTAAAAATATAAAAAATTAGCCAGGTATGGTGGCATGCACCTATTATCCCAGCTACTTGGGAGGCTGAGGCAGAAGAACTGCTTGAACCCAGGAGGTGGAGGTTGCAGTGAGCCCAAAGTGCCACTGCACTCCAGCCTGGGCGACAGAGCAAGATTCTGTTTCAAAAAAAAAAAAAAAAAAAAAAAAAATTCCCTAAAAATGGAAAGCAAGAAAGAAAACAGTGAAAACTTGCTGGGTCTTGAGTTGGTACAACCACCCACAGAAGAATCATTTCAGGCAGCCATTCTCTGGTAGCCACCACCAAGAGTTCACATGGAGGCCCCGGGTGCTGGCTCAGAGTGTCAAGCAGTCAAGGGAAAATAATGTGGGAGGGGAGCTGGGGGAAGGAAATGGGCTCCTGAAGAGACGGTGCCTCATGATCATCCTATAAGTTGGCACCGGTGTGAAGGCTCCGGGTTGGTGAGTGTGGCTCCACACGTATCACCACTCAGTGGTACAGAGAACATAGCACTACTTAGTGAAGGCAGTGAATGATTCCACAGGACTCAGTCTTTCAGCAAAGGCTGGCTGCTGTTCTAGAAGCACTTTGGTCTACAGACTCTAGGAGTAGCCCCTGGGACACTCAGCCATGGCACATGGAGGCTGCTGCCCGATTCAGCCAGGGAAACAAGGCCAGCCCAGGGTTGGGGAAGAGGGCAGACAGGCTGCACTCAGACACAGGGTGCAGTGGGCATGCTGGCACAAGGGCACAGGAGGCTTGGGCTCCTGGCTGCCGTCATTTTTCTGTGCCGCAACCTGTGCTGAGCACTTTATGTCCACGGACACTGTTTTGGGCTGAATTGTGTCCCTCCAAATTCATGTTACAGGACCTCAGAATGGTACTGTATTTGGAAACAGGGACTTTTAGAGGTGAGGTCAATAGGGTGGGTCCTAATCCAGTATGACAGGTGTTCTTAGAAGGGGAGATTAGGACACAGACACACACAAAAGGATGACCCGGTAAGGACTCAGGAAAAGATCAATCAGCCAGGGAGACGGGCATGGTGGCTCAGGCCTATAACCCCAGCTGTTTTAGAGGCGGAGGTGGGCAGATTGCCCTAGCTCAGGAGTTTGAGACCAGCCTGGCCAACATAGCAAAACCCTATCTCTACAAAAAATACAAAAATTAGCTGGAGGTGGTGGCACAAGCCTGTCGTCCCAGTTACTTGGGAGGGGTAGAGGAGAAGGTGCTGAGGCGGGAGGAACCTTTGAGCCTGAGCCTGGATGAGGCTGCACTGAGCTGAGATCACGCCACTGCACTCTAGCCTGAGTGACAGGGCAAGACCCTGTCTCTTAAAAAGAAAAAAAAATAAAAGCCACAGAGACAGGCCTCAAAAGGAAGCAACCCTGTCCAGACCTTGACCTTGGACTTCTGGCCTCCACAATTCTGAGAATAGACATTTCTGTCATTTAAGCTGCTCAATCTACGGTGCTTCGCTACGCAGCCCTGACAGACTAACGTGTATGTCACCTCGTTAATCTTTCTCACCACTTCCCGCTGAAGAGAGCAGGATTCAGGGAGTTGAGGTGACCCCACCAATGACAGGGGAGCCTGGCCAGGCTGCCTAGCCAGGCTAGCAACAGCCTCAGAACCAGCTCACTCTGCAGAGCATGGCTGGGCCTCAGGGTGAGGCAGTGGGTGAGCAGGGCTTTCCCCGCCATAGCGCTGGGTATCAGGGCCAATCACAAGAGCTGGGATAGGGGAAGCCAGAGGACTCCTGGGCAGCCCTGCCCCTGGGAAGGCTGTGAGGAGCCTGTGAGGGCTGGGAACAGACTGGGCACAGGCTGGGTGTGGAGCACTCTCTGCGAGTGAAGAGGGCGGCTGTGGGGTGCAGGCTTACCTTGTCATACCTGAGGGCCTGTACGATCTGGGGGATGTAGAAGAGGATGGCGTCCTGCAGAGGAAGAGGAGTTGGCCATGACTTCTGAGAAGAGCCGCCGACCCAACACTATGGCCAAGGCCCTGCCCCTGCTTCTGCTCTGCCCACAGCGGGGCTGAGAACTGGGGAAAGCCCGGAGGATGGCAGGTAAAATGACTGATGGCTCAGAACACAGGAATGAAGGAAACAGGAAACAGGAGCAAGGCTCCTGCTCTACAGTGGGCAGGAGGGCCTCACGCTCCCCATGGGGAGCCTGCCTCAGGGAAATGGTCTGCTGTGGGTCAGACTCTAGAACATTCCGGAGGCCCTTCTCCACCACCATTGTGGGTGTCTTGTGGGCTCCCTGGGCTCCTATACAAGGAGTGAGGGACCCTACATGGACAAGGTCACTGTGGGGTTCTAAGGTACAGCTGCACTGCTGTGTGGGGTGTGCACGGCCACCATGCTGTCTTGTAATCAAACTCAAGTAAGCTTTATGTCTTTAACACCTCACTCAAGCTAAAAAACAAATGTAACCTAGAGAACACATTCAATGAAAACTAA
Organism: Saimiri boliviensis; assembly: GCF_048565385.1. Classification (NCBI taxonomy): domain Eukaryota; kingdom Metazoa; phylum Chordata; class Mammalia; order Primates; family Cebidae; genus Saimiri; species Saimiri boliviensis. Next base: position 25,011,685 of record NC_133469.1, on the reverse strand, counting down.
ATCCATCTTCTACAACTATGTGAACAAAAACAGGGAAAGGACCAGTATGTAACGAGGTGACCCCATGGCTGATGGCAGGGCCTGTGCCTCTCTCCACATGAGACCCCTCCCAACAGTCCCACCAGAGGCCGGCTCAGCAGGGCCCTGGGCTCACCGGTGGGAAGGACCGCAGGACTTTCACCCCGTACTGTGCTGTGAGAGGGTGCGGCGGGTACATGCTGGAGAAGTAGGAGAGGCCTGTGGGTGGGTCGGTGGGTGCCCAGCACAGCACGTGGCTGAGCTCTGGAGCGTCGGCGTCAATGGTGTGCCAGGTGACCAGGAACTGAGGAGAAGGCGAGGAGACACTGTGGCTTGGGCAGTCCCGGGGCCTCTGAAGATACCTGGCCCGCGGGCCACACCACAAGGATGGCCATGAGAAGTGACGTTTCTAAGCATTTGTAACCATGTGGAAGAGGCTTCTGATGTGTTATGGAAAACAGCGTTAACTGCAATTAGGTGAAGTTCATTACATTTTTTTCTACTGCAAACAAAATAAATGCTAAAGACATAGAATAGAAAACACAGGAAATCAGAAAAATCATTAATAGCACTGAAGTTGCCCAGTGGCTATTTTTGTCTAGTTTCTAGTTTTAGGCACTTCTGGCTGCAGTGTGCTGTTTTGCGCAGTCTGAACTCAGGCCCTGGTATGTGCGCCACAGTACCTTGATCGCTTCAGGCACATCACTAACAGCTCCTGGGTCCAACCGAACGAGTCGGGTCACTTCGTTCCCAATGGCTTCCGTGTTCTTAAACCTACAGTGCACAGAGGGTATGGGTGATGCTGCCTTGCCAGAGAACCCATGCTTCCCTACCACACTGGAGTGAGGGGAACCAGAGGGAAACACCAAACTTGAGGGATTCACATCAATACCAAGTGACAGCTTGGGTACAAACAAATAGATAGAGGACCTGCTATTTGATAGCACAACAGGGGGACTACCGCCAGTAATAACTTAATTGTACCTGGAAAAATAACTTTTTAAAAGAGTGTAACTGGATTGGCTGTAACTCAATTGCCTGTAACTCCAAGGATAAATGTGTGAGGGGATGGATACCCCATTCTCCATGATGTACTTATTTTACATTGCATGCCTGTATCAAAACATCTCATGTACCTCATAAATATAGACATCTACTACATACACACAAAAATAAAAATTTTTTTGAAGTTTAAATAAAAAAAAATGTTTATCCAGGGGACAGCTAAATGTTCACTATGCCACTAACTGGTTAGGTCAAAACACTAAAAAAAAAAAAACAAAATTGGCTGGGCGCGGTGGCTCACGCCTGTAATCCCAGCACTTTGGGAGGCCGAGGCGGGTGGAACATGAGGTCAAGAGATCAAGACCATCCTGGTCAACATGGTTAAACCCCGTCTCTACTAAAAATACAAAAATTAGCTGGGCATGGTGGCGCGTGCCTGTAATCCCAGCTACTCCGGAAGCTGAGGCAGGAGAATTGCCCGAACCCAGGAGGCGGAGGTTGCGGTGAGCCGAGATCGCGCCACTGCACTCCAGCCTGGGTAACAAGAGCGAAACTCCGTCTCAAAACAAAAAACAAAAAGCAAAATTATAATCTGCTGTGATGAAATGCTGGAACTTTCTTAAAGAAACAGGAATTTTCCTACACTTACTGTTCAAACGGCTTCCTTTCACCATCCTTGTCTTAACCACCCCTGCCCCTGGCCTCTTATTCCTTTTCCTACCATATCCTCCCCTGACCCTCCAACAGCTGCCCATCCAGTGAGTCAATGTCTCAGTCCGCAGTCCAGCGGCCACAAGACACCTGGCCCATGATGGGGCAGCTACTAGTTTCCAGGTGTTCCCACCTCACGCTAATGCAAGGTGGATGTCCCTGTGCTTTGAGACAATGCAGAGTTGCCTGCAGTCCTACTCCAGAGGATCAAAGTAGGGCTGGAATGAGGATGCAGTATGCTGGCAGGTCTGGACTCATGGTGGACAATCACCCACCCTGGACACATTCACAGGAGGCTGGGGACCATCTGGTGGGATTCTAAACACGGACTCTGCAGTCCCTCTCAGCCATCATCAGTCTGAGGTTCTGTCCCCATAAGAGCTGCCACAGAAGACTTCACAGGAATGTGGCTGCTGTGTGCAGCATGTGCCTCCTCCAAGTACCTGCTGCTGAAAGGTGACATCCAGGAACAAACCCAAACCCTCCCCAAGGCGGTTTTGGCAGCTGCCCTAGGAGTGACAGCCTTCACATGCCTCCTTTCCAGCATGAATCAGATCTGGGCTCTGAATTCACCCTGCTGCTACCTCCCTAGGCTCTAGGTACTACGGCACCCCAGGCAGGCATCTGACAAGATCACGAGGGTTGTTGGGGTTATCTCTGCACAGAAGGGCTGGGGAAGCATAGTGGGGCTCGAGGACAGGCCTGCTAGACTACTTCCTGACCATCCTTGGGAGGGGCTAAGGGTGCTCCCCAGCACTCATGATCCAGCTGGCAGGCGCCCTGCACTGGACCTCTGGTGAGGCCTGCGTCAGGCTGTGGTGCCTGGGGGCCCACCTTGCAGGCAGCTGCACGGCCAGGTAGGGAGAAATGCTCCAGGCAAGGTTCACATTGTCCTTCCACTGCTTCTCACTCAGGCTGATGTACTTAGATCTCCAGTTGGCCACGCTGTTCTCTCCGGCCTGGTCTAGCTCCAGCTCCGGGGCTGACAGTGGGTTGTACCATGTGATGAGACGCTCAATCTCAGTGGCCTGTCAAGACCAGATATAAGGCCTGATGCACACACTTCCTGTGAGTGTCCACATGCTGCCCTGGCCACCAGGTGCTGTATGGGCAGGTGGTGCATGGCAGGCACAGATGCACCTGTAGGTCTTACCAGCAGGGACAGCAGCAGTGTCCTGCGCTTCATGTAGTATTTGTGTAGCTGGGAGCCCCGGTTGGTTTTCTTAGACATCCCTAGGAGGAAAGACAAAGCACAGGTGTAGTCTTCAGATGCCATCTGTCTGCACTGAGTTTTTTTCTTTTTTTTTTTCTGTTTTAGAGATGGGGGTAACTTGCACGCGATGGCCCCAGGAGCACGCCTGCCACCAACCTGACTTCTTGGAGATGGTGGACATGCCGCTGGACAGGGGGTAGGTGTTGATCCAGCCTTGCGTGGCCTGTTGCCGAGAGCCAACAGTTATGTCCAGGTTGCTCCGGGTGTCCTGATTATCTGAGGGCAAACACATTGTTGATTCTAGAGTGAGGTGGCTCAAGAAAAAGTATCACAAAAAACAAACTAATATTCATCAGAGATAAGGCAATTAGTGGTGGGGTGGGCACTTTCTAGAGTCCTGGAACTGACTGCAGGAACAAATCTGTCTGGCTGGTGAGTTTTTCAAAAGCATAAGAAGTTCTTTTTTTTTTCCTTTGAGACGGAGTTTCGCTCTTGTTACTCAGGCTGGAGTGCAATGGCGCGATCTTGGCTCACCACAACCTCCGCCTCCTGGATTCAGGCAATTCTCCTGCCTCAGCCTCCTGAGTAGCTGGGATTACAGGCACATGCCACCACGCCCAGCTAATTTTTTGTATTTTTAGTGGAGACGGGATTCACCATGTTGACCAGGATGGTCTCGATCTCTTGACCTCGTGATCCACCCGCCTCGGCCTCCCAAAGTGCTGGATTTACAGGCTTGAGCCACCGCGCCCAGTCCAAAAAGTTCTTTTGCATAAAAATTTGTATTATATTTCTTCTATCCTATTTATTTATTTATTGAGATAGAGTTTCAATCCTGCTGCCCAAGGTGGAGTGCAATGATGCAATCTTGGCTCACTGCAACCACTGCCTCCTGGGTTCAAGCAATTCTCCTGCCTCAGCCTCCTAAGTAGCTAGGATTACAGGTGCCTGCCACCAAGTCCAGCTAATTTTTGTATTTTTTATTTTTTTATTTTTTTTTTGAGACGGAGTTTCGCTCTTGTTACCCAGGCTGGAGTGCAATGGCGCGATCTCGGCTCACCGCAACCTCCGCCTCCTGGGTTCAGGCAATTCTCCTGCCTCAGCCTCCTGAGTAGCTGGGATTACAGGCACGTGCCACCATGCCCAGCTAATTTTTTGTATTTTTAGTAGAGACGGGGTTTCACCATGTTGACCAGGATGGTCTCGATCTCTCAACCTCGTGATCCACCCGCCTCGGCCTCCCAAAGTGCTGGGATTACAGGCTTGAGCCACCGCGCCCGGCCCTAATTTTTGTATTTTAAGTAGAGATGGGTTTCACTACATTGGCCAGACTGGTCTCCAACTCCCGACCCTGTGATTCGCCTGCCTCAGCCTCCCAAAGTGATGAGATAACAGGCATGAGCCACCAAGCCCAGCCTATTTTTATTTTGAGTGGGAGTCTTGCTATGTTGCCCAGGCTGGAGTGCAATGGCACATGGAGTGCAACAGTGGCGTAAGCCACCATGCCCAGCCTTCTTCTATCCTTTAAAATAGAATAGGCTGGGCACAGTGGACCATGCCTGTAATCTAAGCACTTTGGGAGGCTAAGGTAGGAGGATTGCTAGAGGTCAGGAGTTTGAGACCAGCCTGGGCAATGAGGCAAGACCCCTATCTCAACAACAACAACAACAACAACAACAACAACAACAACAACAACAACAAATTAGCTGGCGGAGCCAGCATGTGTCTGTAGTCCTAGCTGCTTGTGAGGCTGAGGTGGGAGGATTGCTTGCACCAAGGAGTTTGGGACTACAGTAAGCTATGATTAAACTACTGCACTCTAGCCTGGGTGACAGAATGAGACTCCATTTCTAAAAAAAAAGTAAAAAATAAAACACAATAAAACAAATATACTTTTCTTGACAAAGGATGGCAGTTATCGGATCACTAGCAATGTACAGTCCTTCAGTACAGTGATAACTTGAGGGCCTGTGGGGACAGACTGTCAGGACTGTTTGCCCTCGTCTAAGTGGAGCCAGAAAGCTGCCTTACAAGATACTGCATCTGCTTTTTTCTTTCCTTTTTCTTCTAGTCAGGTTGTCAGCATGGGTCTGCTAAAGAAAACCCTCTTGGCTGGGTGCCGTGGCTCACGCCTGTAATTCCAGCACTTTGGGAGGCTGAAGCAGGTATATCACGAGGTCAGTCCAAGACCAGCCTGGCTAATATGGTGAAACCCCATCTCTAGTAAAAAATGCAAAAATTAGCTGGGCGTGGTGGCGTGCACCTGTGGTCCCATTTACTTGGGAGGCTGAGGCAGGAGAATTGCTTGAACCCAGGAGGCGGAGGTTGCAGTGAGCCCAGATTGTGCCACTGCACTCCAGCCTGGGCAACAGAGTGAGACTCCATATTTAAAAAAAAAAAAAAAAAAAATAGAAAACCCCCTCTCATCTCTCAGTCTGCTTAGTAGTCAGCTAGGTGCTGGGAGAACGAGAGTGCGGCCTCCTTGCAGAGGTTTGCTGCTTGTTTGTGTGGCATGTTTTCCTCAGGCATTCCCTTCCCTGGAACGCTTTGCTCCATCTACCCTGCATGTCTGTGCAGCCTTTCAGACTCAGCTTAGCTGTCATCTCTTCGGGAAACCATCTCTGACTCCCCAACTCTGGATGGGCCAAGTGTCTGTCCCCTCATTGTGAAACCACTGTCCATGTGACTGCCTCCTGCCAGAAGACAACAGATCATGCCCCAGTCATGTGGGCGCACCAGCCTCAGCCCAATCCAGGGTCATCAGCTGCTCAAAGTGGTATGTGAACGCAGACGGTGCCAGCGCAGGGAAAGCGCGGTGAGTGGAATCCACTCAGGTGCCTCTGGTGTGTGTTCATGCTTCTTAGTTCAGGCCAGAGAAGCAGAGCCAGGCATGCACTGGCCTCCAATGACTGCAACATGGCCAAGGCCAGGGCTCAGGGGGGGGTCTAATTGCTTTTCCTCCCCACCTCTGGCACCCTCGGGGCTGCCCACGTTGTACCCTTGTCCTGCCTGCCTCCACCATGAGTGGCGGCACTGCTGAGGGTTACCTGGGGGCACAAGCTGGCTGGCGGTCAAGTACTTCTTATCTGAGAACATGGCGGTCCAAAATTTAATCATGATGCTTATGTCTTCACGCAGCCGCTTCTCTCCTTGAGTAGGGAACTTTGGGGGACAGCTTCAAACAACCATAAGAGGACAAGGGCTGAGTGTCTGGAGTCTGGGACTAGAGGCCAGTCACACAAAGCAGTGAGAGGTGATGTAAACAGTTTCTTAATGACAAAAGGTCAGCCCAAAGCCAGTCATTAGCAAGGATGAACTGGCCCACTCCCATGGGAAGGTGTGGTGGCTGAGGAGCCCTCTTGTGCCCTCCTCCCTCACTGCCCAGAGCGGCCCCTACAGGTTTCCGCTGAAGCTGTGCTGTGGCAGATCACGGCAATGAAGCTGCACGTATACAATAGCACAGTCTGTGTGTGCAGAGCCCCAGGCAGTGGGTGTTTGCAATTCTTCATGCAATAAGCCTTCACATTAACAGGGAAATTAAATGGACACACTTAATCTCCTAAATCAGTTGAACTGAGGGAAAATTTGCCTACATCTTGTTGGGAGGCTAGCTGTCAGTAACGGGACGCAGACAAAGGGCTGAAGGGTATTTAAATCCAGAGGGGCCAGGGCTACTGAAGGAGGAGGCCGGTGAGCACAACTGGGCAACTGTGTACTTGTGTGAGTGACTTCCTGGGGGTCTGGGGTGATGGAGCACTCGGAGGGGCTGGGCCATCTCTGGCCGCGGCACAGCACATCTCGGGGGAGTACCTGAAGTAGTCAAAGGCGGTGGAGTAGATCTTCTCCCGAAGCACGTTGCGGATGGTTGCATTTGGAACCACGTCGGCGTGCAGGAGGGACAGCCCCAGGGTCAGCAGCCTGTGAGGGAGCCGGGGACCGGTCAGAGCAGGACTCTGGACTCTCTTCCCTGCCCTTCCAGGAACAGCTCACGGAAATGTGTTCCCTGTCTACAGAAGTACTGTGACACACACAACCCCATGACACACTGCACACACCAGGGGCCGTATGCTCCCCAAAAAGAGGGCCCTCACTTGAAGCGGGGCCCGATGGCCGCCACGTGCCGGTTCATGCTCCCCTTGGCCCCGCCGATGTTCAGGGACATGGAGCGCTGTAGCAGGCTGGAGAAGATCTCCACCTGGTCAGAGCTGCAGTACTTGGCAATCTCAAACCGCTGCACCAGGAACTGAGCAAGAAGAGAAAAATGCTGTGGTAGTGGGGCTGAGCCAGCCAACCCTGGGGCTGCAGAGACAGCTGAGGAGGGGCTCTGGGCTGACTGGCTGGGCTTGCTGGAGGCTGGAACAGTCACCCCCACCCCTAGGTCTGGCCATCTAAAAACTTGCAGGCCCGGGCTTGGCTACCCCTGCCCCAGGAGCACTCCTGTCCCCCCAGGTGGAGCACCACAGAGCCTTAGTGGGACACATACGTCAATCCAGATGTAGTGGGGGGTCACTTCGGGGGGACAGGGTTTGGGCTGACTTGCTTCCGAGGCAGCCAGGGGGTCTGCTTCCTTTATCTCAGCAGAAAACAGGCCAAACTTCTGCTCCACTGTCATGTGCCAGGCCCCTGCCATCTCCCGCATGAACTGCAGGTATAGAAGAAATGTTAGCTCCTCTGTGAAGCACAAAAACATGTTTTCTCTAATTAAAAAAGGTACATGCTCACTGAGTAAGATTTAGAAACCAAGAAAAGTATGAAGAAAAAATCAAGATCACCTATAGTCCCACATCCCGGGGTCATGGGTGTCAGTGTTTGGTGTATTTCCTCCAGCCTCTTGAGGCTGCATTCTATTATTCCCAGTTCATGGTGTGGACGTTGCAGGGTGTGAGGTGGCAGCACCTGGAATGTGCCTGATGCCCTGATAGGCACTGGGCAGGTGACACTTCTCTACAACTCTGAGGACCCTCCATGGCTGTGAGCGGGGAGACACCTGTACGGGCTACTGAGCTGGCATGGGCCGGACAGGGTTCTGAATTCAGAGCCTGGCTTTTCCTCTCCACCCCACACAGATCCTACCCAATGCCTTCATCCTGCTAACCAAACCAGAAACAGCCCAAGGAGCCAAAGGGAGTCTGCAGCCACCATGGCCAGGCCTGGGAGCCCAGGGTCAGGCTGCTCCCATGACCCAGCCATGCTCAGCCAGGTCCCCACTCCATGGGGAGGCATGAGGGGTGACCAGAGGGAGCAGCATGGTGCCCAGGAGACACCTAGGTGCTGGAGAGAGTAAGAGGTGTGGCTCCCACATGGGAAGCCCCTACAATTTCTGGGTTGGAGATCAAGAAAAAGCATCTGGCATTTGGCCATAGATGATTTCTATCCCTCTGTTGTCCTAGCAATACCAGCTGCTGCAAGGGCTTCAGATGCCTGTGCAGAGGTAGCGAGGACTAGCAGAATACACACCGCAGCTCCCTCCCCAGTATCCATCCTCTCCCTTCTTCCTGATCGGGTGGATCAGGGTGGCCATGTGACCAGTCATAGGGCTCTCAGCCAGGCTCCCTGCTGGCTGGGGTGGCCACTGTTCTACTGGCAACTCTAATAAGCCAAAGAGAGCAAACTGGGCAAGGCCCTGGGAACGTGTGCCAGGGTGAGCTTCGTAAGGTCAAGGCAGCTGGTCTCTGACTTTTACACTCTGCCCTTGTCTTCCTTCCTACTGGGAGGCATAAAAGCCATCTGGAGATTGTGAGGGGAGAGACAAAGGCCACATAAGCCCAGGATGGCCAGGAGCCGATGGGATCCTGGGGCGGGGCTACACTGCTCCGTCTGCTGCTTCCCTCTAAGCTGCCCATGGCGTGAGGACTCCTGGGGGACAAGGCACTACAGGCTGCTTTCTGTTTCCTACAGACCGATGTAAGTCTTATGGAAGCAAACAAGGGAGAAAAAGAAAAAAAATGGGGGGAGTGAACTGCCAGGGACAAGAAGCCATAGCAGAGCCACACTCCCACCTATTTGTTAAACAACCACATCCTGGTGGCTGCCTCTGTGCCAGGGCCTTGTGGGCTCTGGGCATGGCACCGTGAATGAAGACAAACATGACCCCACAGTCTATGGCGGGGACCACAGACAACAAGAAATAAGCTACATGCACTGAGAAATGCAGCAGTGAGAGCGGGCATGTGTGTGACAGTTAGACCAGGCGGCCAGGGAGAGCACCAGCAAGGAGGGGACACCTGAGACAAGCCCTGGAGGAGATGCAGGAGTGAGGCGTGAGGCACGGCCGTCTGAGGGAATGCACGACACAGTCTATAGTGGGAGCAGCCCAGGAGGGCAGCTTCAAAAGTGAAGCTGAAGGGATGTGCTGAGAATCATCTGTGTGAAGTGTACGCAGGACCCCCAGCATGCCTACAGCACAGCAAGTGGGGGGAGGAGAGGGGATGGAAGTTAAGCGGGAAAGGGGCTTGGAGGTCACAGAAACAAGCCTGCCTTCCAGTCTGTGGTGGGGTTCTGATTCTCCCATGGCTCGCTCCAACTACATGTGGAGAAGGGCAAGATGCCTGAGGGTGGGGAGCAAGAGGCCAGGCCAGGGGGCAGCAGATAGGATGCTGGGACTTGTCAGATCCTGGATGAACCTCAAAGGTGAAGCTGATGGGATATACTTAGAGTCATGTGTGGGAAGTGCACGAGGGAGTCAAAGACGTCTGAGCAGAGGGAAGGACCTCGCTGGCATCTGGAGTGAAGGGAAGGACCTCGCTGGCATCTAGAGTGAAGAAGGGAGGAAACTCGCTGGCATCTAGATTGAAGGGAGGAAACTCGCTGGCATCTAGAGTGAAGAAGGGAGGGACCTCAATGGCCTCTACAATGAAGGGGTGTCTGGAGCTGCGGCTGGACCCATTAGTTGAAGCTGCTAATCAGCTGACCATCTAGGCTGTGGACCAAGTCACTGAAGGGATGCACCTGAACTGGGGTGACTGCGCTAGGTAAGCAGCAGAGCTGGCCAGATTGCCCATGCAGGGAGGAGGGGCCCTGGGGCATGCCCATGCTGAGAAGGCCTTGAGCTCAAGAAGTTCCCTTTATTCCGGAGGATGAAAGGGCTACAAAAATTACAAAGGCCCTAAGTACCTGGGAAGGGCGGTTAGGCTCCCACAACAGCTGCTTATGAGACCCAGAGCTCTGAGGGAGGCTGTGAGAAGCTTTCCCTGAGCTGATCTCTCCTCCTACCACCTGGGACCTGCTAGTGATGTCCATATTCCATCTGCCCTGCTCCTAGGGGTCTCTAGGGGCGAATCCAACCCACTCCTATCTGAGGATCAGACAGGGAGGCCAGAGGTTCAAGGGCACCTGGACTAAGGAAGTGGAGATGAGAGGATGGATCTGGGCTCCAGAGCCCCAGGTACAATGTGAGCACGGACACATGGTCAGGAACAACCCCCTGCCCTGTGAAATGGGAACAGCTGCAGCCCCTACTCTTAAGAACCACCAAGGTCTGAGGTTGAAGCAGCATGTGGAATGGAATCCTGACCACAGCAGCACTGTGTCCCGACAGTCACAATTTGTGGTGAAACCAGGGCTTCCAGAAGACCCTGAGAGAAGGGCATACTTGTCCTCTCCTGGAAAGTGAAGAGTCCTACCAAGAGATAATGTGTAGCAGGTGTGTGCAGGCAGGTAGGCACACTGGGCCCACACAGGGAGTGAGTGTGGTTAAGACTCAGGATCGGGTTCCTCCTGAGCCCAGAGGAGGACAGCGTCAGGGTGTAGGGGAAACTGCAACAGTCAGCCTAGACCCAAAGGCCTGGGTTAGATGGACAGGAGAGTGATATACAAAGCCCTGCTCAAGCCCAGCACATGGCAGGACCAGAGAAAATTATCAGTTACTAGTGCAGCTCACATGCACTTATTTTGGGTCATGAATTTAAGTACCAAACAATATCATGAATCTTTCCCCTCTCAGTGACATGAAGGCTCCAGACCCCTGTAAGGAGGCCAGGCTCCCCACTGTGCCCACGCTGAGATGCAAAAAGCAAGTCTGACAGCTCTTCATCCCCTCGGGAATGCAAGAAAAGACATTAATGATTCAGTGATCGCCTCTGAAGTTGGGCTGATTCTTATTTCATTATACTCACACCTTCCACCTTTTCCATCGAATATACGTTGTATACATTGCTTATATATTTTTCTACTACAAAAGTATACATTTCTTTTATAGTATAAAAAATTTAAAGCTGGGCGCGGTGGCTCAGGTCTGTAATCCCAGCATTTTGGGAGGCTGAGGCGGGTGAATCACGAGGTCAAGAGATTGAGACCGTCCTGGTCAACATGATGAAACCCCGTCTTTACTAAAAATACAAAACAGGGCGTGGTGGCTCACGCCTGTAATCCCAGCACTTTGGGAGGCCGAGGTGGGTGGATCATGAGGTCAAGAGATCGAGACCATCCTGGTCAACATAGTGAAACCCCCGTCTCTACTAAAAATACAAAAAAAAATTAGCTGGGCATGGTGGCGCGTGCCTGTAATCCCAGCTACTCAGGAGGCTGAGGCAGGAGAATTGCCCGAACCCAGGAGGCGGAGGTTGCGGTGAGCCGAGATCGCGCCATTGCACTCCAGCCTGGGTAACAAGAGCGAAACTCTGTTTCAAAAAAAAACCAAAACAAAACATTAGCTGGGCATGGTGGCATGTGCCTGTAATCCCAGCTACTCAGGAGGCTGAGGCAAGAGAATTGCCTGAACCCAGTAGGCGGAGGTTGCGGTGAGCCGAGATCGCGCCAGTGTACTCCAGCCTGGGTAACAAGAGCGAAACTCCGTCTCAAAAAAAAAAAAAAAATTTTAAAAAGCCCTCACCCTGGGCACTGTGGGACCTGTACAAGCCAGGTCCTTCTGAAAGTAGAGACAGGGAGTGAGGACCTGAATGAACACATGCTGCTGGGGCCACTGCCAGGTGTGAGTGTGAGTGGGTGGAAAAGCCTGGCACAGGCCAAGGGACCTCAGGCCAGCTGAGTCACTGGAGATGGCAGGGGCAGGAAGTACAGGTTGGACTCCAAAAGAACCCAAATGAAACAGTAATCTGTTTGGCATAAAAATCCCTTCGGGCTGGGTTCGGTGGCTCATGCATGTAATCCCAGTACTTTGGGAGGCCAAGGTGGGTAGATCACAAGGTTAGGAGTCTGAGACCAGCCTGAACAACATGGAGAAATCCCATCTCTACTAAAAATACAAAAATTAGCCAGGCGTGGTGGTGAGTGCCTGTAATCCCAGCTACTTGGGGGGCTGAGGCAGGAGAACTGCTTGAATCCAGGAGGCGGAGGCTGTAGTGAGCCAAGATCGTGCTACCGCACGCACTCAACAGAGTGAGACTCTGTCTCAAAAAAAAAAAACAAAAACAAGGCTGCGCGTAGTGGCTCACACCTGTAATCCAAGCACTTTGGAGGACAAGGTGGGTGGATCACTTGAGGTCGGGAGTTCAAGAATAGCCTGACCAACATGGTGAAACCCTGTCTTAAAGAAAAAACAAAAACAAAAACAAAAACAAAATCCCTTCCCAATTTTGTTTAAAAAAAAAAAAAAAAAAAAAAGAAGTGGGTTAAAAAGCAGGAAGAACCCACACTTCCTGCCAAGACTAGCTCCTGAGCGGGAGGAGCCACCAGACATAAGACATCTCAGCTAGGCATATTGGCACACGCCTCTAGTCCTAGCTACTGGGTCGGAAGGCTGAGGCAGAAAGATCACTTGAGCTCAGGAATTTGAGGTCAGCCTGGGCAATATAGCGAGACTGTGTCTCCAAAAAATAAAAAATAAAAATAAATAAATAAAAATAAAGACCTCCTTCTCTCTGGGAAAATAAACAGCAGTCCTCCTCAACTGCTAGTTTTATCTAAATATACAATGTCCAGTATAGAAGTAAAAGCTTTCAAACAGTAAGGAAAAAAGATCAAAAGAAATGGACCCACAGATGACTCAAATACAAGAGACCACATATGATATTAAAATAATTACAATAAATTTGCTCAAAGATTTATAAGAAACAATTGAAAGAATGGGTGTAAGTAAGACAATCTCAGCAGAAAATGCAAACTATAAAAAAGAATTACATGGCTGGGTGTGGTGGCTCACGCCTGTAATCTCAGGACTTTGGGTGGCTGAGGTAGGTGGATTACCTGAGGTCAGGAGTCCAAGACCAGCCTGGCCAACATGATGAAACCCTGTCTCTACAAAAATATAAAAATGAGCTGGGCATGATGGCACATGCCTGTAATCTCAGCTACTTGGGAGGCTGAGGCGGGAGAATCACTTGAACCCAAGAGGTGGAAGTTGCAGTGAGCCAAGATCATGCCATTGCACTCCAGCCCGGGGGAAGAGAGTGAGATTCCATCTCAAAAAACAAACAAACAGACAAACAAACAAACAAAAAAACAGAAATCCTAGATCTGGAATTGTTTTTCTTATTTTCAAATTACATTAATATTTGTTTCATTTTCTAGATTTGAGAATTGTTATCTGAAATAAAACATACATAAGATGGTTTTATAGCAGAATGAATAAGACAGAAGAAAAGAACAGTGAACAGGTATATAGATTTTAAAAAAAAATTAACCAAATGAAAGAATGAGAAAAACCCTGAAAAACTGACAAAGACTACAGAGAATGCTGACAATCTCAAAATCATCTCAATACCAAGTCATCTCAAAAGAAGAGACAAAGAAAATGAGGTTAAAAAAAAAATAAAGAAATATTGACCTTAAGGGCCTAGAAAGTAAATAGGAAAAGAGAGAGAGAGAAAAAGACAAAGTTGGCCTAAAAGTTTCCAAGTTCGATGGAAATTCTAAATCCCTAAAATTAAGGTCAATGAATTCCAACAGGATAAATATACTGGAAATCACACACAGCCAAACTGCTGAAAATGAAAGATAAAGAGAAACATCCTATGAGCAGCCAAAAGCAAAACAATAACATACACAGTTATCCCTTGGTATCCTTAGGGGAACTGGTTCCAGGATGTGGAACCCAAGGAGAAGGAAGGCCGGCTGTACCGAGAAAAAGATTGTTGACTTCTCTCCAGAAACAATGCAAGCTAATAGATAACGGAAAATATATCTGAAATGCTAAAAACAATAAAACAAAAAACTATCAACCTAGAATCCTGGCCTAGGAAAAATAAACCATATGCATCAAAAATGAAGGTGAACTAAAATGAGAATTTCCAGCAGACCTGCATTACTGGAAATGTTGAAGAAAATTACTTGGCAGAAGAGATCACAGGAAGACTGGAAGATTTTGAGTGATGAAAAACATCTGGATAAATTTATAATGCTATAACAAAGCCTCTTCTTAATTTCTTTGTGAGACTTTTGACTTTTTTTGAACAAAAACAACATTATAAGGTCTAATGCATATAGCAGTAAAATATGAAAACAAGACACAAGGGATTGGAGGGAGAAATTGGGTGTCATAATGGCAGTGAGCGTCTACAATGGCAGTGGTACACAGCTGTCTCTGCAGAATCCTCTCCCTGGCAAGAACCATAACTGCTGTGCCTGCTCCAGTTGTCATTTACTGACAGCCCATTAGGATGCAGGTACTATTGTTATGATTCCCACCACACAAGGGGAGGAGCCCTGCCCAGGAGTCGGAGCCCTGCAGGCTGAAGTGCTGAGTTTCCCAGGCCCTTATGCACATCTGTGATGGGAACAGGATGGCCAGGCAGAGGACCCGGCACGCTGCTGACTCCACAGGTGTCCCCCTGACTAGATAACCTCTCCTAGGCACCCAGTGGACCAAAATGTTTCCTAAGAACACTGAAAGGTGTGATTGACACAAACCCCACAAGGTTATAAAATATCAGGCAAATGTGAGGTATTATCATCACTGCCACTGCCTCCAGCCTGGAACATTTTAATTCTACTTCGGAAATATTCCAGCTTTCCTGAGGGAACAAGAAAATCAAAATCCCTCTTTTTGACCACTCATTTTAACTGATCCTAAGAAACACAGAAAGAAAACATGTCAAATTCCCTACTAACCTGAAAATTAACAGGATCTTTGAAAAATATTACTTGTTCTTAAGTGTTCACCTAATCAGCTGAAAGGTGAGTATAACCTTCCTTGTGGAACCCCTGCAGTAGCAACTTCAGAAATACAGATGTAGGGAAAGGGAGCTGATCCCAGTATTATTTTTTCTTTTTTATCATAACCATAGCTTTTGCCTCACTGTAGGTGATTCCAAGATTAGGTCAAGAAAAACGTCCTGTGGACAAACACAACTGCTCTCAAATCAGATTCCAAGTTAACAGGTATTCAAAAAGCTCGATCTTCCAATTTCAGTAGGGAAATGGCTCCCCCTAGGGAGATTTTGGGAGATAACAGCTTCTAGGCACCAGTGGGATGCTGTTAACATATATTCAGTTTTCTCTGACTGTCAGGTACAATAATAGAATCTATAAGGAGACTGAGGCTTGAGAGGGTGAGGGGCTTGCCCAGTGTCTCCATGCTTGGTGGTGGCGGCACCAGGGAAGCCTCTTCCCATCTCTTATCCCATCCCATCCTCAGTGCCAGCTGGAGGTCAGGGTCCTACCGGCACTTCCACTCCATCCTTGCCGGCCAGCAGCCACTCCCAGCAGGCCAGGGCTGTCTCCATGCCATGCTCGTTGAACATCCGGAGGGGACCCCAGCACAGATGATGAAGGAGCTGTGGGTCACAATCTGGAACCGAACAAACATCAGTCAGAGGATTCCAACAATGGCCGAACCCCAAAACAGCTTCCCCAGGTCAATGAGAGTTCACCAGTTGGGGACGATGGCCTTTTATTGACTTTCCACTCATGAGAGATACTCCTCTATTTGGGGGAGCTCCAGCTGCTTCTCCGGTCAGGACTCCAGCTGACTATGGGTCAAGGCCAGCATTCATTTAGAAACGAGCCCAGAATTCCACGGTGCTTCCGTGAGTTACCTTTGCTGCTAATAAGCATTGCAGTCAGCTTGAACATGGCCTGCGTGTAGTGCTGAGGGTGACTGCGGTCTAAAGCTGAATGTAGATCCTGGACCATCATTTTGTTCAGGTCAGACATCTGGCCTGTGGTGCCTGAGAACCGAATCATTCCATATACCTGCAAAAACATTCTCATCAGCAACTAAGCATAGAATCCAGGCAAGGTGAGTGAGGTCCTGGAAGCCACTTGACCATACTTGTAGTGGCACTGGTGGATGCCTCACTGCCCCAAAGTGGAGTTCATGCATGCAGAGAGGCAGGCTCATTTCACTGATGCTACTACTGATCACAGCTTTTTTCTATAAGAACGGCTCCTCTAAAAATGCACGTTAGTGGTGCCACCACTGCAGATGTTCCCCAAAGGCGGGAACCTTGTCCCTCATCTTTGTACCTAGCACTGAGCCTGGGGTCTGACCCACTGTGGGACTGCATGAACGTGAGCTGGACAAACACATTTCCTTAAGACTCAATGAATGACTCAAACAACAACATCAGCCTCACTATTATTATTATTTTTTTTTGAGAGGGACTCTTGTTCTGTTGCTCAGGCTGGAGTGCAGTGGCATTATCTTGGCTTACCACAACCTCTGCCTCCTGGGTTCAAGCGATCCTCCCACCTCAGCCTCCCGAATAGCTGGATTACAGGCATGCACCACCACTCCTGGCTGATTTTTGTATTTTAGTAGAGACGGGGTTTCACCATGTTGGCCAGGCTGGTCTTGAACTACTGAATTCAAGTAATCTGACTGCCTTGGCCTCCCAAAGTGCTGGGATTACAGGCATGGGCCACCAAGCCCAGCCTTTATTATTATTATTAATAATTTCTTTCTTTGAGACAGAGTCTTGCTCTGTTGCCCAGGCTGGAGTGCAGTGGTACGATCATAGTTCACTGCATTCTCGAATTCCTAGGCTCAGGCGAGTCTCCTGCCTTGGCCCCCTGCAAGGTGCTGAGCCACTGTGCTTGACCAACCTACTTATTTTTAAAGTAAAATATAACTTTTTTGTTATATTTTACTTTAAAAATAAACATACAAGGAACATACAAGTGACAGAGTGCTTGGACGGAGTAGGCTTCCACTCAGACCAGACCACTGATGAACTTTCAAAGTTGTCAGGGAGCTTAGAAAAGGTGTCGACTAATATACACCATGGAATACTATGCAGCCATAAAAAATGATGAGCTTGTGTCCTTTGTAGGGATATGGATGAACCTGGAAACCATCATTCTCAGCAAACTGACACAAGAACAAAAAATCAAACACCACATGTTCTCACTCATAGGCAGGTGTTGAACAATGAGAACACATGGACACAGGGAAGGGACCATCACACACTGAAGTCTGTTGCGGGGGGACTGGGGAGGGACAGTGGGGGGTAGGGAGTTGGGGAGGGATAACATGGGGAGAAATGCCAGATATAGGTGATGGGGATGGAGGCACCAAAGCACACTGCTATGTATGTACCTATGCAACAACCCTGCATGTTCTTCATATGTACCCCAAACCCTAAAGTATATTAAAAAAAAAGGTGTAGACCAGCTTCTGAGTTGGAGGAGGAAATGGAGGCCCAGAGATGTGATGCCGCTGGTCAGGCTGGAATAAACTGTGGTGTGGTGGGTAAAAGCCTACGATGTGGAGTTGGAAGATGTGGTGCCACACTCCACTTGTGTCACGTTGGCAGGTTACTTAATCTTGGGAGCCTCCATTTATCTGTACAACTGGAATACTACTACTTACGTATCACCAAGTGTCCAAGTGTCTGTGGCACATAAATGTTTGTTACTGCTTTTAAAAAAGGCCAAAAAAATTAAAAAGTTTCACTCAGTGCAGGCAGAGTGTACCCAGAGTCATCCTCTTGTGGAGGAAGTAAGTAACTGTTCATAAACACTCTGGAATGTGAAAGGAGTTCCAGGCCCCTATCTCCTTTAAAGCCTCCTAAACTATGTGAATTCCACATCACCCAGGCCCTTTGTCATTTTCCACTAGGAGGTGGCCAACAGGCGTCCAAACAAGAGGACACTTTAAAGGACCTAGGACACAGGACAAAAGAGAAGAGAAAAGAAGAGAAGAGAAGAGAGAAGAGAGGAGAGAGGAGAGATGTACCTCGCCTGCATAGCGGTTGCGCAAATTCAGGGATGCCATGAAATTGGAGTAGTCTTTCTTCACACAGGCCGGGCGCTCAGTTAGCTGAGTTGCCTATAGACAAAGAACCATTATGTTAGACTATGGCAACACTATCCTTTTCTCATGTTTACCATGGTGAAGCCTAAACCCAACTAAGAAGTCACATATGCATCTGGGGGTTACCAGTAATAAAAATCTTCACTGCTGCCAAGTTAATAAAGCAAAATATTTTAGGACACCCAGCAGTTTGATATGTCCCATAAGAAATTTTAAAAAATTATAGAAGAAATGTCTCTGGAAGGCAGTTTGTGCTACTGGTGAATAGGCCTTTGCAAGAGAAAGAATCACTAGACTGAGAGTAACTGTCACCTGCGATGGAAATGCCATGAAAGCGTTCACAGCTGTCTCCTTGAGAGTTGTGTGTGTGGTTTATAAATGTCACTTACAGAAGGTAAAGGGGCTGAAGGGGAAAGCCAAGGCCAGCAGGATCTTAAACATCTGCTGGCTGCTCCTGTCTAGTTGGAGGAGACAGAACAGGGCACACCTTGAATACAAAGGCAACCCATAGAATGGGAGAAAAAATATTCGTAAACTACCACCCAGCCCCTCCCCGCTTCCAGCCACTTCCTCTGCTTCAGCTTCAGCCTCCCAGCCCCAGGCCTCAGTGACCCGGCTTCCTATCCCAGGCTGGCTGCTGTGCCACACCTTTCACTGCAGAGTACAGCATGCATTGAAAAGGACCTCCTTTCACATTTCCCTTCTGCATTAGTACTAACGGGAAAAGTGAGCTTCTCAACTGATGGAGTTTAGAGGGAATTTTTGTTGTTGTTGCTGGGGACATGGTGTGGAGAAAGAGGACCAGAAGAAAATACAGATGTTGGGAACATCAAAATACAAGAACAAAAATACATGATTTTTCTTATGAAATTATTAAACTGGTTTATTTAAAAAAATAGATCACGTAAAAGGTCTTTAAATTTTCGGGAAACAAAGTGGTCTTTGGCACCAAGCAGGACTGCATTAGAGCTTGAGTGATACTGATCAGCTGTGAGACCCTGGGAAGTCAATGTCTCCGAACCTAAATGTGCTCACCTGTAAAGTGGGCATAAGAGTGGCCCACTCACATGTCGTTACAGGTTCAATGTAAAGACACATACAACATCCTGGCATGGCAAACAACACCTGGTGGTGCTCTCATCGACAGCTGTTGCAGGAGTGACCTGCCCTGCACAGGAGTGCTGACGCAGTTATTCGGTCCTACTGGCCTAAATCACGCTTCTGAAACTGCCCTCCAGAGACCACTCTTCCCCTCGGAATGCTGTACTGAGGTGCGATGTCAGTCAGGGGCGGTGGGAGCTGCCCTCTCCCTGTGCTTTCCAGGGCAGGGTACCTGAGGATCTCTAGCACAACCAATAATTGAACACAAGAAAAAAGTACCCTTTCCTGTTTGCCCCAGAAAGGGCAACCTGACAGACCAATAGGGTGACTCTAGTTAACCTTCATCGATGGACTGGGCGCGGTGGCTCATGCCTGTAATCCCAGCACTTTGGAAGGCTGAGGCAGGTGGATCACTTGAGGTCAGAAGTTCAAGACCAGCCTGGCCAACATGGTGAAACCCCATCTCTACTAAAAAGACAAAAATTAGCCAGGTGCGTTGGTGCACGCCTGTAGTCCCAGCTACTCAGGAGGTTGAGGCAGGGGAGTAGCTTGAACCAGGGAGGCGGAGGATGCAGTGAGCTGAGATTGCTCCACTGCACTCCAGCCTGGGCAACAGAGAATGACTCTGTCTAAAACAAACAAACGAAAAACTGGTGGGAATAATTCCGATGTTTCCAATGTAATGCAAGGTTAAGTATTTAAGGAGATGGATATCCCAATTGCCCTGATTCAATTTTATGAATGTACCAAAGTATCATAAGTCCTCCCAAAATATGTGCACCTAATATGTATCAATAAAGAATTCCTAAAAATTAAAAATAAAGTTAGAGAAAACCTAACCTAAATTTTCTGGGGAAAAAGAACAAAATCTTTCAGGCAAAACAGATCTCTCACAGGTCAAGCCTAGAAAAGGCCTACAAATGGGAACAAGTATTCTATTTTATATAATAAAGCATTGCTCCTACCATCCCAAAAAAGGAAAAGGCTTATGACTGTCACAGACACTTTCAGTCTATGAGTTCCGCCTCTGGTCTCTGTGGCCTCTCAGTGGCAGAGACACCCAGGTCAGCATACTAATACCCGGTGCCCCGTCAGAGCAGGAGGCCAGGGGCGGGCGGCCCTGCAGTTGCAGGCTGGACCCAGCTCGACTATGTTTGCTGGGCTAGTATCTTCAGAGGTAGTGCAGTGACCCTGAGGGAAGTGCCCTGATAGCCAAATGAGGCGAGAAGACACTAGCCTTCTCTAGCACAGCCTCAGTCCCTCTCTCCTGCCTGTGTCCCAGGGAAGGCCTGTCATCCTTCCTCCTGGGTGCTCAGCCTCTGCACCTCCACATATCACATCCAACGCCCCATTCAGAGAGAGATGGGAAGCACACATGGCCAGCCTCTAGATCCAGATTAACCAACAGAATCCCTGCGACCAGCCCTAGTCACATGGCCAGGCAGAATGGCCTGCTTTAACTCTATTTAACAATTTAACTCAGAAAGTACTGCTGTGTGAACCCTCTGTCCTCTAGATTAATCTCTAGCTGAACAAGAAGCTGAAGGCATTCATGTGCGATTCAGCACCTGCAGACAACATAATTGTTCAGGCGTCCAGTGCACACTCCAGGTAAGTGCAACTGTGGCATCGCACCAGCAGAGCTATTTCCATCCTCTTGGATGGGGACACTCATTGACATACCAAGCACTGATCCCCATAAATCCATATAGTGGAAAAAAAAAAAAAAGGCACAATAACGAAACATTCATTTCATCGGCCACCTCTTCTTTTAGGCCAGGGTGTGGCTTATATGACTACCATTGTCAACAGACATCCAGAGCACCCAGCACGGACTCGCTGAGTGTTACGAAAGTGAGAGCTGAGCTTTAGGCCTTCCCCTGCACTGTGGCTCCCATGGCCTAAGGGGGTCACTGCTCTGTAGAAGGCTCGCACATACCCCGAGAGTTGTGTTCTGCTTGTTGTAGCCAGCAAAGTGAAGGATGCTCTCAGTGGCCATGGCCAGCCCCGTGTGCTGGGACAGTCCCGACACCCAGTTCTGATGTTTATTCAGATATTCCTGAAATAGGAAAAACACATGGGGTTTCATTTATTTATCTAATTTTTTTAGAGGTAGGGTCTCACTCTGTCACCTAAGCTGGAGTGTGGTGACATGATCATGGGTCACTGCAGCCTCGACCTCTTAGGCTCAAACCATCCTCCCACCTCAGCTTCCCAAGTGGCTCAGACTACAGGTGCATACCACTATGCCCAGCTAATTTTTTAACTTTTGTAGAGATGGTATCTCACTATATTTCTCAGGTTGGTCTTGAATTCCTGGCTGAAGCAATCTTCCTGCCTCAGCATCCCAAAATGTCAGGATTACAGGCATGAGCCAATGTGCCTGGCCTTGCTATTTCAGCTGTGAGACCCAGGGAAGTCAATGTCTCTGAACCTCAATGTGCTCATTTGTAAAGTGGGCATAAGAGTGGCCCTCTCACATGTTACAGGTTCAATGTAATAACATTTTTATTTAAAGCAGAAAATAAAACTATAAATTAAGGTGTTGGCTAATGGACCAAACACTGGGTTTCTGTCCTGGATCTGCCCCTCCCTAACTAGCTGTGGGACTGTCAGTAAGTCCAAGTCCCTATCTGACCAGCTACTACTCATGTGACGGAGGACGAGGCTGATTCCCTGAGTGGCTGTCATGCCGTCACTGCGGTGTTGCACCGTCTACAGGGGAGGGCCACTTATACTACAGGTGTCAAGTTGGGGGTGAGGGAGCCTAAATTTGTTGAGCATCTGCTGTAGTAGCCACCAGGCAAATAAGCTACAGAGCCTTGGCCCTGTGGTCAACAGGCAGGCAGCATGGTGTGGAGCCTCAGTTCTCCTAATGTAGCATCCTGGCAGCCCAGGTGGGTGAGCTGGATTGCAGGAACAAAGAACACCTGTATCTACCTGGCCACCCAGTGGGAGAAGGGTGCTGGGGCAAAGAGACACCGGGCAGAGCCCAGAGGTGTGAGGAAGGCCTCCTGCTCTGGGGACCACAGGGGACTCAGCACTGCAGGAGTACCAAGGACAAGGGGTGAGAGGGTGGGGACAAGCCTGGGCCAGACGCAGGACAGGCAGGAAAGGCCTCCAGGGCCATGCAAAGGTGTTTATAGGTGTGAACCAACTAATTCCCCAAAGAAAAATGTACAGGGAGTATGTACATGCAGAATTGTCTCAACGGGTTCGGGAGCTCTTGGAGCCCCAGAAATTCATCTTGAACACCATGGTGATGAAGAGTGACTAATGATCAAGTTTAAAAGTGAAGCACACTGACCAGATATGCTATTAAAACCTGACTACTCTGGTGGGTGGAGGAGAGGGCAGATTCGGGGAAGGGGAAGGCTGAGGCTGGGCATGAAGGGTGGGGAATAAGTGCACTGCAGGGGAAGTGGAAGGGTAGGCCTGGGGCACACCAAGGGGACACCTGGCAGAAAGACCAAGACCACTTCAAGCCTTTTCACTTCCCATTTCCTTCTTAGGCCAGGCCTGTCTGAGACAATAAAAAGCTCTGTCATCTGCTTTTTTATCCACTTAAACTTTCTAGGCAATAAAGGGGTCCTCCTCTCTTCAGACGACAGCCTTGGGACCTGAGGCCCTTTTGCTGTAAATGAACAAAGGGAAATCAGACATTTCTTGCCACAGCTCCCAGGGTCTTGGAGCAGGCTGCTCTATCCTTCCTGGATTCCACAACAGAAATACTTTTGAACCTGTTTCATCTTTAAAGTGCTGCCAAGGTCAACTTCATGAGCTCCTCTCAGCATACCCACTCTCTGCTAACACAGATTCCTTCTAGTGGTATTTTTCTCATCTTTGATTCCTTTTAAGGCAACTCTTTCCTCTCATACCCTGTGGCATTACATGGTTTACCTCACAGCCATCTGTGTTTGCCAGCCAGTGTTTTTGTCCGAAAGACTCCCATGTACCTACATGTGCAGCTTATGTGGAGCTACTGGGGTACAAATTCCCAACTTTGCCTCTGCTTGGGCAGGCCCCAGTCTTTGAGCGTAGGTGCCAGCAATGCACTTGGCCCTTAGAGATGCTGCCATCTGGCAGCCTCCCACACCCCCACACAGCCCTTGCTCTCTTGTGAGCAGCCCCCAGGTCCTGCCACAGACCTAGCACATCACCTGGTGTGAGGCGTTGGTTGCCCTCCTCGTGCCCTGGCCAGCACTCACTCCACAGGCACTCCTAAGAAGCAGACTCTGAGGCATCTATTATTCTCAGGTCCTAGACTGACATTTTCAGTCTCCATTCACATTAGTGCTGTTTGCATTTTGAGTTCTCCATGTCTCTGTAAAGCTCTTTGGAGAGCTTGAAGGAGCTTACAGAGATTGCCTTTTGATGGTTTCAAGAAAGTACCTGCAGGTGGGACTTGGTGACAGTAGGTGCCCACTTCATGGCCTCCTGCAGGATCATCCCACAGCGTGCAGCGAAGTCCTTCACAATGCTCTGGAAGAGAGTGAAGCTGGTTCTCAATAACCCAAGGTCAGTTCATCTGAGCTGCTGTAGTGACTCTCATGGGCTGAACTGCATACCCACAAATCCCTATGCTGTGCCTTCACTGACACCAGTACCTCAGAGTGGAACTCATTTGGAGACAGGGCTTTAAAGAGGTGATTCAATTAAAAGGCTGATAAGGTAGGTCCTGATCCAGTCTGGCCACTGTCCTTCCCTACGTATGTGGAAAGGAAATCTGGACACACCGAAACACTGGGGTGGAGGGGAGGAGGGTGCGCACAGAGGGAAGACCATGGAAGGACACAGGGAGAAGGCTGCCATTCACAAGCCAAGGAGAGAGGTCTCCGCAGAAACCAGCTCTGCTGACGCTTTGATCTTACACTTCAGCCCTCAGAACTGTAAGATAATGAATGTTTGTCCTTTAAAAGCTGCCCAGTTTGTTGTCTTTTGCTACAGCAGCCCAGCAGCACAGTCACTAAGTTTGAACCTCAAGGCCCCTGGGGCCAGGAATCCCACACACACTGTAGTCTGCAATTCCTGTACAAGATTTGTGGCAGAATCTACATCAATAGCATGTCACAAGGCCGTTGTGCAACTTGTGTCCTGGGTCTGGAACTGGATGGAAGGGTAGGCTCTAGGTGGCAAAATCCTTTTTGGTGCTACACCACAATGTAGGAAACTCCCCATTGAGAGCTGGTCTGGCTGGGAGGTCCTGAGGCTGGACATGACCCATTCCAGGCTGAAGGAGCTGTAAGCTGAGCTTCGGTCTTGCCGCAATGAGGGCTCTAAGTCAGACCCAGTCGGGGAGAGGAGAGACACAGTACATCCTCCTCTTTTGGAGTGATTTATTCTGCCCATTTCCTCATAGTATAGCACAAGTCAAAGCTATGTTTCCCCTATTACCACAATAACAAAATGTGAGCGCACCTCAGAGAAGTGAAGGCTACCTGAAAATCACACTTGTGTGATGCAGACTCGAGAGGCTTAAACTGGCTGGTAGCTGAAGACCTCTTTGGCAGCTAAACTGAGAACACAGCTGAGAGTCAACATGGCTGAAGTGGGAGAGCTGGGCTTAGAAGACAGAGCAGCCTGGGGGCAACCAGCTCCCCTTGCACACAGTGGGGCCTGGCAATGGCTCAGTCTGCTCACTGGGGAATGGGGCTAGCACCACCCACACCTCAAATTGCTGGGGACTGGGTGAGCTCATGCAGGTCGGCCACCTGGTGAACATACTCAAACTATGGTAAAGATGGCCTTTAATGCAGGGGATCGCGTCAGGCCTACCTCGCGGGCCTCATATGTGTCAGGAACCGTGATCCGGTAGGGGGCGTCGGGGATGTCATAGTAAGGCTGGTCCTTGTGAATATCCTGCAAGCACAGCGAAACTCCCTCTTCCAAACTGCCTTCCCCAAGTTGTCACTAGCAAGCACATGGGCCACCCTTCCCGTCACCTGCCTGTCTGTGACAGGCCTCCACACTTACTGCAAAACACCAGCTGGATTTAGGCCCCCTCACCCCAAACTGTGGTATTAATTAGGCTCAGGCTTATTGTCAGAGGAGTATGCCACAACACAGGGTAGACAGGGCTGGCAGGGTGGTGGTAGTGGTGGTGGTGTTTGGGCCCTGGGTCTCCTGGGGATACTCACAGCGCTCAGTGACAGTGACAGGGTCTGCAGGATGTCCAGCATGGTCTTCAGCACAGTCCCGCTCCAGAGCAAGTGGGGAAACCTGCACAGAACTGGCTCTCAGGACTAAGCCAAACCTCCAAGGAAGGTCTGCTTCTAGGAGGCCCCCTCAGCCACCAGCCCGAGCCCACACCTGCTGCAGGCCAGCTGAAGGTGGAGGTTGGGAGGCCTTTGAGGCCGGATCACTGCAGCAAGGTGGGCAGTGCCCAGTGAGAAAGGCTCCTGAAGCTCCTGCCAGCCCCACTCCTTAGGGCCAGACACATCCCAAGCGACCGGCCATAAACCTGAAACCAACTGCCTTGGTTATGCGCTGGCCAGGACACCCCTCACTTCCCAAAGCAATCCTCTTAGTTTTTGACCAGGGCTTTCCATTATTTCTCACATAATGGAGAAAACAACAGTATCTACCTGACACCTGGGGTAAGACAGACCATGGGCTTCTATGGCCCAAGGGATGAAGGAGCAGTGTCTCTGCACAGCTGTGACCCACCAGTGGCCCATCGCTCAGGAGGCCCAGCTCAGACACGCACCACGTGTGTGTTGGACTCATTCTCATAACCCCTGGCTGGCTCCTGACCACCCTTGACAGCCATGCTTCCTGGACCAGGCACACAGCGTCTGCGACAGGCTCCAGAACAGCTGGATACCTCTGGGAAGCTGCAGGCAGCCTCCGTGTGGGTGTTTTGCTGCCTTTGGCCTTCTCACCTTGGAGAAGCTGGCCCAGCCCACCTCTGCGAGTCCTCATCAGTGTGGGGACATGTCCCAGCAGGGTCTGTTTTGGCTCCCAGCATGAAGAGTGTATAGCAGAGAAGGGTCTATGTGGGCTTTTGTTCCTGAGAAGCCTAAAGATGCTGATTCTACCAGGGGACCTCTAGCTGGGCCCTGGGCTAGAAGATGTGCGCCAGGTCTTGCTAGGGTGGGTGGGATTGAGAGACAGAGGGATGTGGCACCCAGCATACATGTTGTAAGTAACATCGATAGCTCAGAATGAACAGAAGTTTCTGGACCAAAATTCGGACTCTGCAGCAAACTCACTTACACTGGAAGGCGGCTACATCACCCTTAAGAGTTTTCATTCTGACTCCATTTTTTCCCAGGCTAATGATATAAGGAGGATTTTTCCTGGCATTTGAAATCACAGAAGTTTATACACATATACACAAAACATTAGCAGGAAAATGAGCTTACTTATCCACCAGACCAGATAGATACTTGTCTGCCACCCTCCTTATTCTCTTGTGGATGTGGTTGAAGTTCACCAACAGAAACTGAGCGTGCCGCTCCAGTTCCTCCTCATTCTCCTTTGTCTTGGCCTAGAGATATAAAAGAGACAGGTACAGCAGTGCCCCAGATGCCTCCACCAGACAAGCATTCATGCTGGAGAGGCTTACTTTATCTGCCATCATGTTCAGGAAGGCATCGAATACTTTGTCTGCGACTGCAATCACACACTGCATCATCCCTGAAACGAGATGGTTTCCATGGATCAGGTGCAGCAAGAGAGAGAGAATTCTAGCAACTTTCAATCATTTTCTTGTGAAATGATTTTAGACTTACAGAAAGTAGCAAAAATAGCACAGAGCTCCCATATACCCTTCAACCAGCTTCCCTGGATTTTAACATCTGCAATAACCAGGCTGATGTGTCAAAATTGAGTCAGACACTGACATAATCCTATTACCTAAACTTTAGACTTTGTCTGGATTTCCCCATGTCTCCCACACATGCCCCTCTTCTGTTCCAGCATCCAACCCAGGACACCAGGTAGCATTTAATCTCTGTGGATTGGGTTGGGCATGGTGGCTCAAACCTGTAATCCCAGCACTTTGAGAGCCTGAGGTGGGGCAGATCACCTCAGGTTGGGAGTTTGAGACCAGCCTGACCAACATGGAGAAACACCGTCTCTACTAAAAATACAAAATTAGCCAGGCATGGTGGCACATGACTATAATCCCAGCTATTTGGGAGGATGAAGCAGGAGAATCGCTTGAACCTAGGAGGTGGAGGTTTCAGTGAGTCAAGATGGCGCCACTGTACTCCAGCCTGGGCAAGAAGAGAGAAACTCTATCTCAAAAACAAACAAGGCCGGACGCGGTGGCTCAAGCCTGTAATCCCAGCACTTCGGGAGGCGGAGGCGGGTGGATCACGAGGTCAAGAGATCGAGACCATCCTGGCCAACATGGTGAAACCCCGTCTCTACTAAAAATACAAAACATTAGCTGGGCATGGTGGCACATGCCTGTAATCCAAGCTACTCAGGAGGCTGAGGCAGGAGAATTGCCTGAACCCAGGAGGCGGAGGTTGCGGTGAGCCGAGATCGCGCCATTGCACTCCAGCCTGGGTAACAAGAGCGAAACTCTGTCTCAAAACAAACAAACAAACAAACAAACAAACCAACCAACCAAACAAAAAACTCTTGTCTTCTCCTCCCCTCCAATCTGTGATGACTCCTCAGTCTGTCAATGTCTTTTATGATTTTGACACTTTTGAAGAACAGTTACTTTGTTGAATGTCTCCTAATGTAGGTTTGTCTGATGTTTGCCCGTGATCAGACTAGGGTTATGGGATTTGGGGGAGAACTTTATAGTGTATGTGCTCTTTCTGCATCACACAAAGGGTACCTGGTAACAGTATCTCTTATTACTGGTGAGGCTAACCTTGACCACTTGGTTTGAGTTACTGTTTTTCTCTTTTTCTATTTTTTTTTTTTGAGACAGGGTCTCACTTTGGTACCCAGGATGGAGTACAATGGTGAGATCATAACTCAGCTGCAACCTTGAACTCCCAGGCTCAAGGGATCCTCCCACCTCAGCCTCCCTGGTGGCTGGGATTACAGATGCACAACACCGTGTCCAGCTAATTTGTTATTTTTTGTAGAGCCTATGGTAGTCCAGGCTGTCTCAAACTCCTGGGTAAGCAATCCTTCTGCCTTGGCCTCCCAAAGTGCTGGGATTACAGGTGTGAGCCATAACACCTGTCCCCCTTTCTCTATTCTTTAGAAGCAAGTCACTAAGTACAGCTCACATTCAGGGCCAAGGAATTAAGTGCTACCTCCTGAAGGACATTTGTGGATGAAAATTATAGCCACCAGAGCAACTGACATTTTGGAAAAGATACTTTGAAGTTATGCAGAGAGCATGTTTCTCTTTTAAGATTTTGCCCATTCACTTTTGTATCCATGAATGAACTGTGCCTGCAGTAGTTACTTTAGTTGTCACAGAAATTTTTTATTTCCCTCATTCTTTCTACTTTAAAAAAATTTTTGGCCAGGCATGGTGGCTCACACCTGTAACTGAAAGGCTGAGGTGGGAGGATCACAAGGTCAGGAGTTTGAGACCAGCCTGGCCAGCATGGTGAAACCCTCTCTCTACTAAAAATACAAAAATTAGCCTGGTGTGGTGGCGCACACCTGTAATTCCAGCTACTCGGGAGGCTGAGGCAGGAGAATCCCTTGACCCCAGGAATCAGAAATTGCAGTGAGCCGGGATTGTGCCATTGCACTCCAGCCTGAGTGACAGAATGAGACTCTGTCTCAAAAAAAAAAAAATTATTTTTCAGAGACAGGGTCTCACTTTGTTGCCTAGGCTGGTCTCAAACTCCTGGGCTCAAGTGCTCCTCCTGCCTTGGACTCCCAAAATGCTAAGATTATAGGCATGAGCCACCATGCCCAGCCCCTTCCGTTTTTATTAATACTAATTAGAATTCTGTAAGGAAGGGTCAGCCTCTTTCCCCATTTTTTATTTATTCGACAGTCTAATAATTACAAACTCATGGATGTTTATTTATTTGTTGGGTTATAATCCAATACTATATATTCTGTTTAAATCATTCCAGCTTTGGCCACTGGGAGCTCTCTCAGGTTGGCTCCTGTGTTATTTGGAGAGGCCCCATGTCTTCTTTGCTTTTGTTCTTCTTTCTTGGCATATCCTTACTTTCTGGTGCAACAAGGTACCCAGGCTCATCCTGTACAGGCCTCCCTAGAAGCAACCATTTCTCCATGGAACCCTGGTTCCTTTTATTGGAGAATACTATTTAGAAACCAAGATCTGAGCACTGAGTATGCTCATTGTTACAGTGGTGCCAAGCAGGCTGTAAAAGGCAACAGAATGGGCCAGGTGCAGTGGCTCATGCCTGTAATCCCAGCACTTTGGGAGGCCGAGATAGGGGGATCACTTGGGGCCAGGTGTTCAAGACCAGCCTGGCCAACATGGCGAAACCCTGTCTCTAGTAAAAACAAAAATTAGCTGGGTGTGGTGGTGCACAACTGTAATCCCAGCTACTTGGGAGGCTGAAGCACGAGAATCACGTGAGCCTAGGAGGTGGAGGCTGCAGTGAGCTGAGACTGTGCCACTACACTCTACGCTGGGCGACAGAGCAAGACACTGACTCAAAAACAAAAACAAATAGAAAAAGGCAACAGAACACAGTGATCATCACAATACAGATAAAGAAACTATAAGTGTGATCTTGGTCAACTGCAACCTCTGCTTCCTGGGTTCAAAGGATTACAGGTACCTGCCACCATGCCTTGCTTTGTATTTTTGGTAGAGATGGGGTTTCACCATGTTGGCCAAGCTGGTCTCGAACTCCTGACCTCAAGTGATCTGCCCACCTCAACCTCCCAAAGTGCTGGGATTACAGGCATAAGCCACTGCACCTGGTCTTTTTCTTCCTTTTGTGTCCTGTGGTCTTGTCTGAGAAATGTGCTACGTCCTCAAGTTTCCTAAAGATTGGCAGTTTCTTTCTTTTTTTTTTTTTTTTTTTTTTTTTTGAGACGGAGTTTCGCTCTTGTTACCCAGGCTGGAGTGCAATGGCGCGATCTCGGCTCACTGCAACCTCCGCCTCCTGGGTTCAGGCAATTCTCCTGCCTCAGCCTCCGGAGTAGCTGGGATTACAGGCACGCACCACCATGCCCAACTAATTTTTTGCACCTTTAGTAGAGACGGGGTTTCACCATGTTGACCAGGATGGTCTCGATCTCTTGACCTCGTGATCCACCCGCCTCGGCCTCCCAAAGTGCTGGGATTACAGGCTTGAGCCACCGCGCCCGGCGCAAGATTGGCAGTTTCAATTTTTTTGTTGCTTACTCTCTCTCCTAGAACCAAAGAATTGCAGGGTGGGTCAACTGTCCAACCCATAGTCCACATGCAGTCCAGGATGGCTTTGAATGTGGCCCAACACAAATTCATAAACTTTCTTAAAACATTATGAGATTTTTTAAAAAATGATTTTTGTTTATTCTTTTCTTTTCTTTCTTTTTTCTTTTTTTTTTTTTTTTTTTAGCTCATCAGGTATTGTTAATGTTAGTGTATTTTATGTGTGGTCCAAGACAATTCTTTTCCTTCCAATGTGGCCCAGGGAAGTCGAAAAATTGGACACTGCTGGTCTAGCACAAAACTTAACACAAAATCTGCTGCTACATGGACAAATGCCAGGTAGATGGATGAGGGGAAAAGATCAACGAACAGCTCAACCAGAACTTGAAAGCATGTCACTTATAACCCCTAGTGGTCCTGGGGCATGTGTGTGAGACCCTCTGAGTGTGGCCCCTGTCCCACCCTGTGACATCCCTCTGGAAGAGGCTTCTCTGTAGAAACTGCCTGCCTGCACATTCCATCCCTCGCCTCAAAAAATGGGATCCTTGATCACCCCAATCCTTCCCTCACTGCCAACAGGGGGAGCTTCCAGAACCCTCACACTGTCTTTCCTTGCCAACTCCACTGGCTCCCAGCTGCAAAATTAATTCATGCACCTAACTTCCCGACTGTTGTACAGCAGTGTGAAGTGCTCTGCAAAGGGCTTACTAGAAGAGTTTTACTTGACGCAGTATCTCAGAGCCCCTGGGGCATTTGTTTGTTTGTTTGTTTGTTTTGGGGGATGGAGTTTCTATCTCGTCATCCAGGCTGGAATGCAATGGCGCAATCTCAGCTCATTGCAACCTCTGCCTCCTGGGTTCAAGTGATTCTCCAGCCTTGCCTCTTGAGTGGCTGGCTGGGATTACAGGTTCCCACCACCATGCCTGGCTAATTTTGTATTTTTATTAGAGACGGGGCCTTACCATTTTGGCCAGGCTCGTCTCAAACTCCTGACTTCAGGTGATCAACCCGCCTCAGCTTCCCAAAGTGCTGAGATTACAGACAGGAGCCATGGTGCTGACTTGTTTGTTTTTTTAGAGACAGGGTCTTGTTCTGTCACCCAGGCTGGAGTGCAGTGGTGAGATGCTGGCTCACTTCAACCCTGATCTGGGCTCAAGGGATCCCCTTGCCTCAGCCTCCAGACTAGCCAGGATGACAGGCATGTGCCACCACATCCGCTAATTATATTTTTTGTAGAGACGGGGGATTGCTATGTAGCCCAGGTTGGTCTTAAACTCTTGGCCTCAGGTAATCAACTTGCCTCAGCCTCCCAAAGTATTGGGATTACAGGCGTCAGTCACTGTGCCTGGCCTGGGGTGATCTTTTAAAAAAATATTTCTTCAAGCATTGATTTTTTTTTTTTTTGAGACAGAGTCTCACTCTGTCACAAAGGCTATATTGCTGAGGCACAATCTTGCTCACTGCAACCTCTGCCTCCCAGATTCAAATGATTCTCCTGCCTCAGCCTCCTGAGTAGCTGGGATCACAGGCATGCACTACGACGCTCGGCTAATTTTTGTATTTTTAGTAGATACAGGGTTTCACCACGTTGGCCGGGCTGGTTTTGAACTCCTGACCTCAGGTGATTCACCCACCTCGGCCTCCCAAAGTGTTGGGATTACAGGCGTGAGCCACTGTGCCCGGCCTGATTTTTCACCAAAAGGAAAAATGGTACAAGAAGTATCTGGAAATAATTTCTCCATAGGCAAGAATGAGTTGATAGATTCACCAACGTACCAATGGCTTCTGGTGTGGAAAGGACTACAGACTGCTAGTTGTACTTCACTAATGCTAAATTTGTCAATCTCAAGAATTCATCAATAAGCATACTTCAAAGAATTTATTCACACAGTCAAAATATGTGGATTCTCCCCAATTCCCTTGAATATTTAGACATGATTTCAATGTAATTACAAATTATCAAATTATTCTAAGCATTTAATTAAAACTTAGGTCTAATATTTCAGCATCTTTCAAATTTTTAAGATTTTAAACACTTTATAAATCAGACTTCTTAGTGCCCTTACACTAAAACTGGCCAAAAAGTGCTTATTCTCAGTATTTAACTTTTTCCTTTGTTGTCTCTATTTTAATATACCTTTTTATTGGCTAAATACATTTTTGTAAAACTCTATTTAATGTTAGCCTTTTGTAATTAAAAAAAAATTTAGGCATAATTTGCATATAATAAAACCCACAGTTCTTTTTTTTTTTTTTTTTTTTTTGAGACGGAGTTTCGCTCTTGTTACCCAGGCTGGAGGGCAATGGCGCGATCTTGGCTCACCGCAACCTCCGCCTCCTGGGTTCAGGCAGTTCTCCTGCCTCAGCCTCCTGAGTAGCTGGGATTACAGGCACGCGCCACCATGCCCAGCTAATTTTTTGTATTTTTAGTAGAGACGGGGTTTCACTATGTTGACCGGGATGGTCTCGATCTCTTGACCTTGTGATCCACCCGCCTCGGCCTCCCTAAGTGCTGGGATTACAGGCGTGAGCCACCGCGCCCGGCCCAAAACCCACAGTTCTTATGTGTTCAATTCCATGACTTAACAACTGTACACGCTCATGTGACCACTATCCAAACAATCTAGAGGACAATTCCATCAATCCAGAGAGTTTCCTTGTCAACCTTCCCAGTTTCCATCTCTCTTTTTTATTCTCTTAGCTTTGTCTTAATTGAGTTTTGGTAATTGTAACATTTTTATGCCTTTCTACAGTTTTCACCATTTCTCCATCTTCCTATGAGTTGGTCTTCTGGGCTAGGGCTGGTAACAGCATAGAGGCCCTCTATACACTCAGGGTCTGTTGACGACTTGCATCTGAATGCAGTGGCATGACCATAGCTCACTGTAACCTTGAACTCCTGGGCTCAAGTGATCCTTTCACTCAGCCTCCTGAGTAGCTTGGGACTACAGGCATGAGCTAGACTGCTCTCTAGCAACAGCAAGATGTTGCAGATCCATCAGTGACCATCGAGGAGCCCTGGTCCCTCTAGATGAGTTCTGGAGCACACTTGAGCATAGATAGTGGGTTAGAACGACCTTCTTTGTGTTCAGGGCCCTTGCACCAGTGGCAGATCCAATAAGGCATATATTTGAAGGTTACGTGTTTTCTATGAATCTTTCTAATGTAGTATGTAACTTCATAAAACTATTTTCTACATGTAGACAGAAAAGAGGAGGTAGTACTACTTTTTATCCTATTAAAGCTCAATTCATCATAAAAGTACCATAATAAAGAGCTTACCAGATTTGTCTTTCTGAATAGCTTTATCCTCAAAGTAGCAGAACATTACCTGGAAGCGATCGGGATCTGTTGAACGCAGTACCCTAACAAGAAAACAGCTTTAAATAAATTTTGAAAAATCCAGACCCTCCCTATCACAGATTTAACACTGTACAGAAGTGGTAAGGCTGTGAAGAACATCTGCCCTCTGCCATTCATAAGGGTGCACAATGACATAGACTTTCTGGAGGGTGATGTGCATCATCTATTATACATTCCTGCATCTTTCACTCCAGCAGCCCCACCACTAGGATATATCTTTTTTTTTTTTTTTGAGACGGAGTTCCGCTCTTGTTACCCAGGCTGGAGTGCAATGGCGCGATCTCGGCTCACTGCAACCTCCGCCTTCAGGCAATTCTCCTGCCTCAGCCTCCTGAGTAGCTGGGATTACAGGCACGCGCCACCATGCCCAGCTAATTTTTTGTATTTTTAGTAGAGACGGGGTTTCACCATGTCGACCAGGTTGGTCTCGATCTCTCGACCTCGTGATCCACCCGCCTCGGCCTCCCAAAGTGCTGGGATTACAGGCTTGAGCCACCGCGCCCGGCAATGTGTACACACCTTTAACTTGATTTCCCAAATTTTCCACTTTGTGGTTTTTTGTTTGTTTCTTTATATATATAATTTATTTATTTTTTCTTTAATTTATTTCCACTTTGTGGTTTTAAAGTTCTCTCAACAACCAGTGGCTGGAAACCTCAGCCAAATTTCTGAATAAAGGCTTCGAGGTTGGCTCTTAAGAGTGCTCCCAAGGGCCTGGCAGGCTGCCCGAGGTGGGAGCTGGGCTCACAGGAGCTGCTGTGGGCTGTCTCTTAAGAGTCTTCCTCTGCCAGTTAAGAGCCTGTACTGAGAACCTGAGAAAACTACTCAGGTGCACACTCGTGGGAAAGGCAGAGGTAGCTCTGTGTTCAAACCACCTGAGGTTGAGGTCTGGAGACACCTCTTCCAGTCATACATGCTAGGATGAAAGCCATGTTTTTGCTTTGTTTGGGTCTAGCTTGTTTTTTGGGGGCTGCTTTTTCTTTGAAAAGACATTGTTTACAAAAAACACTACAAGGAGCTGGACTAACAGGCTATAGGGGATGGTGGTGAGGTCAGTGGTTTATTTTTCTCTCTACTTATTTTGTAAGATTTTGTATAAATTTTTTTTTTTTTTTTGAGACAGGGTCTTGCCCAGGCTGGAGTGCAATGATATGATCATAGCTCATTGAAGCCTCAACCTCCTAGGTTTAAGCAACCCTCCTGCCTCAGCCTCCTGAGTAGCTGGGACTACAGGCATGTGCCACCATGACCTGCTAGGGTGTTTTTATTTTTATTTATTTATTTATTTTTTGGGGGGCAGAGATGAGTTCTCACTCTGTTGCACAAGCTTGTTTCAAACTTCTGGGCTGAAGTGATCCTCCCACCTCCCAAAGTGCTGGGATTATAGGCATGAGCCACTGCCTAGCCATTTTTGTGTAATGTCCTTATATTATTTTTATAGCTGAAAATAAAAGACATCTTTTTTTTTTTTTTTTTTAACGGGGTCTTGCTCTGTTGCCCAGGCTGTTGTGAAGTGGTGTGATCTTGGTTCACTGCAACCTCAGCCTCCCAGGTTCAAGCGATTCTCTTGCCTCAGCCTCTTGAGTAGTAGGGATTACTGGTGCCCACCACCATGTCTGGCTAATTTTTCTATTTTTAGTAGAGACAGGGTTTCACCATGTTGGCCAGGCTGGTCTCGAACTACTGACCTCAGGTGATCTACCCGCCTTGGCCTCCCAAGGTGCTGGGGTTACAGGCGTGAGCCACCAAACCCAGCCAAAACAAAAGACACTTAAAATGAAAAAAGAACAAAGTCAAAACTCCGTTGGCTCTGTGGGACTTGGGGAGAATGGCTCACTGGTTTCCACACTGGGCTCTGTGTAGAGCCCTGGCCTGCTGAGGGCAGGGAAGAGGACACTGAGCAGGAAGGTGGGGTACATTCCCATGCAACCAAAGCAGCCTGCCTTTATTTTATGTACTGAGCTTTCAAGGACTATTTTACCAGAAGGTTGCTGGCAACAAAGAAAGGCTAAAATAGTGTTTTCATAATAGCCTTTATTTTAGGAACACTTTCTTTTTCAAGTCATCTGGGAAAGAAATTATTCTACAACTTATTTGCAACCCTCCTGTGACTTAAGCTGAGTGTAATTTGACCTTTTCTTGATGACAAGAATCATCATTTTGTAGCCAATATGTTCAGCCACTCACTGTCCCAGGGTGCCTGAGGCCTCACCACAGTGGGTCTGTGTAACAGTGCCTACCTCACAGGTGTGTTGGAGTGTGCGTAAACATGGGTAATGCAGCACAGTACCTGGCACAGCACAGGTGCTCAATCCATGTTTGCTTCTGAAGTCAACACAGTAACAACTGTAGATCCTAAGAGTCACTACTGCTGTTAGGACTGCTGTGGCTACAGGTGTGTCCTGAGTATCAGGCCATATGCAGGAATGTTTTGGAGCCGGCCCCACCCCATGTTGCATTTGCTGTTTGTATTCAACCGCGGTCCTGGGAATCAGCTCAGTGAGTATCCTAGAAGTGCACTCAGTGAGGCTGGGTCCTCAGAATGGCCTCGCCCAGTCCATGGGCTGAGTTTACAACACTGACTGCAACTGCTCAGAATCCTGTTTCCTATTAGAGAGGGGATGACGCGGAGCTTAGATACTGGGAGGTGTTAGACGTGATGTTTGGTGCTCATGAAGGAGGGGCATAAGAGAAAAGTAGAGAGTGTTTTTGCTTGTTTTTTGCTTGTTTCAGAAAGTTTGCAAGTCTTGAGAGGAATTGAAAAAAGTCCCATGCTTACAAGGGCACAAAAATGAAAACCCTGCTCAAATCTGGGTGTGCATGGTGGTAAAGGCACATGTACCTCATGTACTCCAGCCGGTACACAGATAGGAGGTAGGTGGACATGGCAAAGTCCAGCTTGTTGATGAGTGCGGATACTTCAGGAGGGGGGTCCAACAGGTTGATGATGGTGCTGCGGAGCTCACTCAGCTCAGCCTGGAGGGAGAGAAACACTTAAGGGCTCATGGGGCACTTCCCAGGACAAACAGGTCCTAGTGGCTGGCAACACGTTAGTAAGGGCAATGAAAGGATCTGCCCTGATTGGCCCAGAGAGCATGGCAAAATGAGATGTGAATCCTTACCGGAGTGACTGTGTCGTTCTTCATGGCTGAGTTATATTGGAGGACGGACCGCAGTGGCTCCTTGCTGGGAAAGGTGAGAAGGGGGGACTTGGTGGCTATTTCACAGACCCCCTCGTACCATTCTTCTGGCCAGAGTCCTGCAATAAATTGAACACAAATGAGGAAATCACCTTGGTCAGAAAGCACTGCAGTGGGCTGACTGATAATTTCTATAGTCATGGGTCCTGTGAGACAATTATCCCCAAAACTGGGCACAGAAATGAGTCTGTTACCTAACTTGGATAGATTTTTTCCTAAGGTGTGTGGCATTCTCAGTACCTAAAATACATCTGGGGACAGTAACATTTGCAAATACTTACAGGAAGCAGCAGCTGCATGTGGACTCATTTGAACATGCTCACCTTCATAACTAGGTGGGCTCTGACACCTTTATCTTCATTCTGCACTGTCTTCCCCGGGAGAGAGATCATCCCCCTACCTGAGCCTTCCACAGCAAATCCCATCAGAACAGAATACAGCCAGAAGTCCCGGAAGAGCTTCTGTAACCGAGGCTTAGCTTCTTTGATGGGCGGCAGTCGTCGGGTTAGCTGATGTGTCAAGAAGAGAAGGAGAAAAGAGGTTATTTGCTCAGGAAATCCTAACCCTGTAGGTGTAAAATCAACCGCAGATTCATTCTCCAAGAGCATTCTGAGAGACTGTCAGACTGGGTAGGAAAATGTACACTGAGCAGTAATAATTTTGCAAATAAGCATTGTCCATTCATTCACTTACTGAGTCCCTAGTGTGTACCTGGTGCTGTGCCAGGAAGGAAAAAGGCCTGTTCCTGCACTTGAAGGACTTCCTGTCTAGTTTGGAGGCAGGTGAGTAACAATTACAGTGGGGTAGAGTTCCTGGAGAAGGTGTCATGGGTCTCAGAGTTAGCATTTGAGGAAAGTTTAGCCAGGGGAGAAGAGAAGGCAGCCTGTCCAGCCACAAGATCATCAGGTCCTAAGCCTGGCGCTGTGGAGGGCAACGAATGCTCAGGGAAAGGCAAACAATGAATGTGAGCCAGAGCTCAGAGAAACGGATGCCACTGGGAGGCAGGGAAAGCATGAGAACTCTCATGGGCCAGGCAGCACAACTTTTCCAAACAGTAATCTTGGGCAGAATCCCCATATGTGTAACAGGTAAAGCAGAGTTGCCTGGGTGCAGGTGAGGGGTTACTGTTCCTGTGTTCCTGCTGCAGATGCTGGTAGGAAGCAGGGAGAGACTCATCAGTGGTATAAATGGTTAAACTTGGCTGGGTGTGGTGGTTCACACCTGTAATCCCAGCATTTTGGGAGGCCGAAGAGGGCAGATCACCTGAGGTCAAGAGTTCAAGACCAGCCTGGCCAACATGGTGAAACCCCAACTCTACTAAAAATACAAAAAAATTAGCTGGGTGTGGTGGCAGGCGCCTGTAATCCCAGCTACTCGGGAGGCTGAGGCAGGAGAATCACTTGAACCTGGGAGGCGGAGGTTGCAGTTAGCCAAGATTGTGCCACTGCACTCCAGTCTTGGCAACAAGAGTCAAACACTGTCTCAAAAAAAAAAAAAAAAAAAAAAAAAAGGTTAAATATGTGTACGATGTCCAGCTGGAAAGACTGATCCTCACAGATCCCCAGTGAATGTTGAGCTCCCATCAGTGATGTTGAGTCTGCAGTAAGTGGGGGGACTTTGTTACTCCCAAACACTTATGAGCACTTATGGGTATGGGCCAGGGGCACAGAGGTGGGATAGATGATAACATCATCTCTTGAGGCGAGGAGGTCACAGGGGGACAGGCTGTGTGTGACACATCACACACATCAAGAAGGACTATAAATTGGCACAATACTTCTTTGAAAGCCATCCGGTAACACATATCAGAAATTCTAAATATCCCCACACACATTTCACTCAAAATCCCATCCCTAAGAAATCTATCAAAAAAAAATTTAAATGCTGATTTAGGCACAAAAATGTTGTAACAGCAGAAACACACTAAATGTCCACCTGAAAGGGGCATTTAAATAAGTAATAATATATTAAAAGTAAAACAACTTATTTATTTTTGAGACATGGTCTTGCTCTGTTACCCAGGCTGGAGTGCAGTGGCACAATCACAGATTACTGCAGTACTGACCTCAATCAATCTCCGAGGCTCAAGTGATCCTCCCACCTCAGCCTTCCCAGGCACAGGGAGGACAGGTGTGCTCCACCATGTCCAGCTAATTATTTATATATATATATATATATATATATATATATATATATATATATATATATATATTTCTGTTTTTTTGTTTTTTTTGAGATAGATTCTTGCTCTGTTGCCTAGGCTGGAGTTCAGTGATGTGATCTTGGATCACTGAAACCTCTGCTTCCTGAGTTCAAGTGATCATCCTGCCTCAGACCTCTGAGTAGCTGGGACTACA
This sequence comes from Saimiri boliviensis, assembly GCF_048565385.1. Lineage (NCBI taxonomy): Eukaryota > Metazoa > Chordata > Mammalia > Primates > Cebidae > Saimiri > Saimiri boliviensis. The sequence goes on along the minus strand of NC_133469.1, from coordinate 24,972,294 downwards.
GGCATGCAGCATCATGCTCAAATTATTTTGTATTTTTAGAAGAGATGGGGTTTCGCCATGTTGACCCGGCTAGTCTCAAACTCCTGACCTCAAGTGATCTGCCTGCCACGGCCTCCCAAAGTGCTGGGATTACAGGTGTGAGCCACCATGCCCAGCCTAATTATTATTTAATATTATTTTTTTCTTTTTCATGCAAACAGACACCTTACTGATTTATTTATTTATTTATTTTTGTAGAGGTAGGCTCTCACTATGTTGCCCAGGCTGATATTAAATTTCTAGGTTCAAGAGATCCTCCCACCTTGGCTTCCCCAAGTGTTGGGATTACAGCCATGACCTACCGCGCCCAGCCAAGAATATAGTTCCTCAGACTATTTGGTGACACATGTAGAATTCACAACGTGTCAAGTGAAAAAAATGTGTAAATTATATAGACTTAAAAAAATCTAAATACATATGCATAGAATGAAAATGGGAAAAAGCAGCCACATATTATTTCTGGATTGCTAGGGATTTCGTTCTTCTTCTTTAATGCCTATATTTCCTGGAGATCTTCCATGAACATGTTCCTTTACAATCAAAGGGAGGGTGCAGGTGCTGGTCTAGGGCTTGGCAACCTGTGTGGAAGACGACTCCACACCTCTGCTTAAGAGCCACCAGGGCACTGTGTCCTTGAGAAGAGTGGGCCAAGACCTGGGGGTGCAGGGTGGACTGTGGGTAGGTGCTGAGGAGGTGGGGAGCTTTGGAGAGGGCTGTGCAGAGGGCAGCAGCAGATGAAAGCAACACAGGGCAGAAAACCTAGAGCCGCACAGGATGCGGCCACAAAAGGACAGTTGACAAGGGGCTTCCAGTTCAGCTAGTGGCCAAGGATGATGAGAGTAAGAATATGCAGCTGTGGGACTGACTGTCTCTGAAATGATGGGCCTCTCAGGATGATGTCCCAAGTGATGGTGGAGACATAAAGGGGTTTCCAGACTGCAGAATTCAAGGCCTATGTGGCTAAGAGGTTGTGGTACCTTCTAAAGAGAATTAGACTTTGGTGGCTATGGAAAAGGGTCGAGCTTCCAGAATGCTTCCCTCTCAATGGGAACAGTGGCTCCATGTGGCTGGGAAGCTCAATGTGGTTTTGACACAGGAAAGAGGAAGTGAGTTGACTCTATCTTTGAAATCCTACTCCTGACCCTGTGAACTTCTTGGGTCCCTCCTGAGGACTTTGGCTTGAAAGTGTCCCTGTGGGTTCTCCCTGTTCTCTGACTTCTCTGGGCCTGCTGGCCAATGTCTTGGCTGAGACTGTTCTAATCTCCAGAAAAGGGAGGCTAGGGCAGTGTCAGAAAAGAACCTAGGAGGGCTTAGATGCATCCTGAGATTAACATGTGACACAGATGTGGCTGCTCAGGACCTGGTAGGGGGAAATATTCCTGTGCTTCAAGAGAGACAGCGGGTCGAGAGAAGGGCCACAGGAGGCAAAGGGCCACCAAAGACAGGAAAGGCAAAGGATACAAGGACCTGCTCGCTCCTAAAAAATATCAAGATCAGGGGAGAAGTAGGAAGACTGAAAGTAGCCCCCCACAAATGGAATTAAGTGGAGTAGGTAGAGGGGTGCAATCATAGCTCACTGTATGTGTGCAAGTGATCTCTCTGCTTCAGGCTGCCGAGCAGCTGGGACTACAGGTGCACAGCATCATGCCCAGTTTTTTTGTTTTTTTTTTTTTTGTAGAGGTGGGTTTTGCTAGCTGGGCATGGTGGCTCACACCTGTAATCCTAACACTTTGGGAGGATGAGGTGGGCGGATCACCTGAAGTCAGGAGTTTGAGACCAGCCTGGGCAACATGGTGAAACCATGTCTCTATTGAAAATACAAAAATTAGCTGGGCATGGTGGCAGGTGCCTGTAATCCCAGCTATTTGGGAGGCTGAGGCAGGAGAATCGCCTAAACCTGGGAGGCAGAGGTTGCAGTGAGCCAAGATCATGCCATTGCACTCCAACCTGGGCAACAGAGCAAAAACTCTGTCTCAGAAAAAAAGAGAGATGGGTTTTGCTATGTTGCCCAAGCTGGTCTTATACTCCTGGGCTCAAGTGATCCTCCTGCCTCAGCCTCCCAAAATGCTGGGATGACAGGCATGAGCCACTGTGCCTGATCCTTTTGCATATTTTTAAAATTTCATGTTAAAAGATGGAAAAGGCTGGATGCGGTGGTTCATGCCTGTCATCCCAGCTCTTTGGGAGGTTGAGATGAGATGGGAAGATCTCCTGAGGCCAGGCATTTAAGACCAACTTGGCCAACATAGTGAAGCCCCACTTTTCTCTAAAAAAATTTTTTTTTCAGGTTGGAAAAAATAGCCGTGAGACAAGCTTTGAAACTGGAAAACAACGATGGAGTATGTGTGATGGGAGATACTACTCCACAGTGGGGGCTAAAACCATATACAAGCTGTTACCTCTAAATAAGGAAATGACTAAAAAATGTCAATGTCAACAGGTACTGAAATCCAATTTTTTCAATAGTGGATTACATGATCAGAAATCTAGATAGGCAGGAAACACACCTGCTTCATTTATTTATTTAGACGGTCTCACTCTGTTGCCCAGGCTGGAGTGCAATAGCACCATCTCAGCTCACCGGAACCTTTGCCTCCCAGGTTCAAGTGATTCTCCTGCCTCAGCCTCCCGAGTAGCTGGGATTACAGGCACGTGCCACCACGCCCAGCTAATTTTGTATTTTTAGTAGAGATGGAGTTTCACCATGTTAGTCAGGCTGGTCTTGAATTCCTGACCTCAAGTGATCCACCTGCCTTGGCCTCCCAAAGTGCTGGGATTACAGATGTGAGCCACCACACCTGGCCGGTACTGGCTGTAAAAATAACAAAAGTAACACATATTCATAGAAAAAGATTAAACAAAGAAATACATAGAGTGAAAAATGAACACTGTGTCCCCTCCCAGACCATTTCTGTGAATAGATATGTACACTATGAAACGATGAGGAATAACATTTCCTGAATGCCAGGCACCACTCTAGTATTTTCCGCACATTCATTATCTCATTTAATTTTCACAATGACCTTGTGCAGTAGGTGTTAACTGTCACCTCATTTCAGAGAGCAGAACACTGAGAGCTGGAGGCCAAGGGGCAATTTCAGCCAGGGTAGCTGGGGACGCCCCAGTGAAACCAAGAGCAAACAGTGATAACAGTGGTCACCTGCTGGTCTGCAGGGAAGACGCCCTGAGCAGAAATGACAGCAAGTGCCAGGGCTGTGCTGAGGCCGGGCTTGGCACGTGTGAGAATAAGACAGATAATGAGGGAGCTGGCCCCAGGAAGAGTGTAGGCACAGGCAGCAGTCACTCTAAGCCAGAGAGATAGTGCCACACTGAAGACTCAGTATAGATGTGACAGATGAAGGCTCTGAGAAGACAGCTCTGACCAAAGCTAAAGTGCAAAACCGGACTCAGACACAGCCACCAGTCTGTGTCCTAAACACAATGACCCTTTACACGCTAGAATTTCTCAAATGGAGCAATGCACGGGGCCCTCACACACCCACAGATTTTCCTAGTCACATTCTCCCTTCAGATAGACTCTGGGTGCCGACACTCCCAAACACGCTCTCAAGGAGCAGTCTCTGTGATAAGCTGATCTTCCAGACAATCCAGAATATTCTTAAAACTTTACAGATCATAAAATTAAAAGCACAAATTAAAAAACAAATTATAAGGCCAGGCATAATGGCTCATGCCTGTAATACCAGCACTTTGCAAGGCTGGGGCAGGAGGACCACTTGACTCCAGGAGTTCAAGGCCAGTCTGGGCAACACAGTGAGACCCTGCCTCTACAAAAAAATTCAGTTAGCCAGACATGGTGGTGTGTACTTGTATTTCCCAGCTATTTGCGGGGCTGAGGCGAGGAAGATTGCTTGAGCTTGGGAGGCTGAGGCTGCAATGAGCCAAGATCATACCACTGCACTCTAGCCTGGGTGACAGAGTGAGACTCTGTCTCAAAAAAAAAAAAAAAAAAAAAAAAATAGGGCCAGGTATGGTGGCTCACGCCTGTAATCCCAGCACTTTGGAAGGCCAAGGTAGGTAGACCACTTGAGGCCAGGGGTTTGAGACCAGCCTGGCCTAAGTGGTGAAACCGCATCTCCACTAAAAATACAAACATTAGCTGGGTGTGGTGGCATGCACCTGTAATCCAAGCTACTCAAGAAGTTGAGGTAGGAGAATCGCTTGAACTCAGGAGAAAGAGGTTGGAGTGAGCCAAGACTGTGCCACTGCACTCCAGTATGAGTGACAGAGCAAAACTCTCACACACTATATATATATATATATATATATATATATATATATATATATATATATATCACAGCCCCAGAGATCTCCAGGAATGGCCCTGAGTTTGGGAAGCACTGCTCAGTAACAGTCCTATCTGTCCTACAACAGATAGGAGTACTGGGCTGTACCCACTGGCAACACACACAGCAATCTTTGACTGGAGAAAAGTCCATGCCATGAATTCCTTGTTCTGTACGCCCCTAATTTTATCCTCCCTCCCCCATTTTTCACTAAGCAACAAGCTCTCGGAAGGATAGGGACACCCGCCTAGTAGCTGAGCCAGCCATATCATCCCTGAAGAGCAGGTGAAGGGCAGATGCTGTGATCATCCATCCCAGAAGAGAGGACACAGTTGGAGGCAGACGCATGATCTCTACTTTCAGCTACCCTGAATGCAGCCTGGTCCCCAGAAGCCTGATGAGCGCCTTGGTTATGTGGTGACCTCAGCAAGGGCTGCTCCTGCACTGAGGCTGTATGTGCGCACTAAAACAGTAACCATTACATACCCCAAATATCAGCTCTGTAAGAACTGGAGATGAGGAGCTGCAAGCCACTCTGCAGTTATCAAAGGCACGGCTGAGGGGGTTTGTGCTGACCAAGCTAGTTGCCTGGTGTTTGGATTGGGACATATTTACTTTGGAAAATATGCAGCGGCAGCCCAGCACCAAAGTTCACATCAAAAACTAACTGATGACCTTGGCTGCCTTCATCTCTGAAGCACCACTTCTCAGAAGCACAGAGGTAAGTCGGGTTTCTAATGTTTCTGCTGATTATAAATTATTTGCGGCGTTTAGAGATAGATAACTGGTTCATTTTCTAGCAAACTGAGAATTCAGAAGCATTCTCACTGTTTTAGAAGTGGGATGGTCTCCTTTTTCAATCTGCCTATTATAAAATTCTGTCAGTTACATTATTGGGAGAGCTGACAAAGTTAGACTAGGAACTGTGGAACAGATGAAAGTATTGTACTTACATTAAATTAATCAAACAGGATAACTGTCCTGTGATTATGTAAGAGAATGTCCTTGTTCTTAGGTATTTTCCCTTAAGTATTAGTATTAATGGTTAGATGGGCCAGGTGTGGTGGCTCATGCCTGTAATTCCAGCACTTGTGGGAGGCCAAGGCGGGCAGATCACAAGGTCAGGCGTTCAAGACCAACATGGTGGCCAACATGGTGAAACTCCATCTCTACTAAAAATAAAAAAATTAGCTGGGCATGGTGGAGCATGCCTGTAATCTCAGCTACTCAGGAGGCTGAGGCAGTATAAACACTTGAACCCAGGAGGCAGAGAGTGGAGATTGCAGTAAGCTGAGATCACGTCACTTCACTCCAGCTTGGGCAACACAGTGAGACTTTGTCTCCCAAAAAAAAAAAAAAAAAAAAAAAAGGGTTAGAGGAACAAGATATAGGAGACTTACTCTCAAAATGGTCCAGAAGAAAAAATGTGTACATGCATACCTGTGAGTACATACGTGTATGTGTACACACACACACCCCCCAGGGCAAAGGTTCCAAAATTTTAAACCTGATGAATCTGGGTAAAGGTATACAGGAGTTGTTCTACTACACTATTCCTTCAACTTTTTTTCAAAGTCTGAAGTTATTTCAAAATAAAAAGTTTTCCAAACTTTAGGCAGTTACTTCTCTCTCATTCTGCCTGCTCTGTTGGCCCTGGAAACCATACACCAGGAGGGACAATGGTTTATTGGGTAATATGCTCTGATGCATGACTGAAAAGGCCAACCAACTTCTGGCGATTAACAAGAAAGCACAATATGAAGTTCCCCCCAAAAAAAGAAACTAAAAAAAAACAAAAAACTTTTCAATTATTTATCTTTTTTTTTTTTTTTTTGAGACGGAGTTTCGCTCTTGTTACCCAGGCTGGAGTGCAATGGCGCGATCTCGGCTCACCGCAACCTCCGCCTCCTGGGTTCAGGTAATTCTCCCGTCTCAGCCTCCTGAGTAGCTGGGATTACAGGCACGCACCACCATGCCCAGCTAACCTTTTGTATTTTTAGTAGAGACGGGGTTTCACCTTGTTGACCAGGATGGTCTTGATCTCTTGACCTTGTGATCCACCCGCCTCGGCCTCCCAAAGTGCTGGGATTACAGGCTTGAGCCACCGCGCCCGGCCCAATTATTTATCTTTAAAAAATATTGTTTCTCTTTAAAGATAGTAAGGATTTAATTACAAACTAGTGATAGTTTTTAAATGTCTTCTACAATGTTTGTTATACTGAATAGCAAAATAATAGGAAGATTCACCTTCAGATCTTTAATTTCAATCCATAAAAGATATTGGAGCTATTTTCTGCTTTCTCTGGTAAGGGAATAACGAAAACAATTTTTGGCTTTTCATCAGAAATGTGGGAACACGGTATAAGAAGTTTCCGAATATTACCTTCTGAATACCAGGATAAAAACATGAATGTCTTCACTCTGCCACTCTATCTGGCCTTAGATACGTTTTCCTGAATGCTTAATTATTCAAGTTGGTTTTTGTTTTGTTCTTTAACCTTATTTTTATCTGAAAAGAACACTTTTCCCCCATTTTTTCCTTCTTTTATTTTTTTTTTTTAAATAGAGATGAGGTCCTGTTATGTTGCCCCAGCTGGTCTTGAACTCCTAGGCTCAAGCAATCCTCCTGCCTTGGCCTCCCAAAGTGCTAAGATTACAGGCAGGAGCCACTGTGCCTGGTCTTCTTGAACTTAGCCAAAAGGCAAAGAAGTGATAAAAGGAGGCCTCGTTAAGTGTAGCTGAGCAAGGAGCCTTCTACCAGCTGTTTACTTTCTTTGTTCCCGACTTTTAAAAGTGTATTGCTGTTGACACCCATGCCCGATTCTATTCAGAAACTGGGCCCAGTTCTAGTTGCAGCCACATACATTAGAAATCATTTCTAGAGGCTGGGCACAGAGGCTCATGCCTGTAATTCCAGCACTTTGGGAGGCCAAGGCAGGTGAATTGTCTGAGCTCAGGAGTTTTGAGTCTAGTCTGGGCAACATGGTAAAACCCCCTCTCTACCAAAAATCAAGAAATTAGCTGGATATGGTGGCACACATCTGTGGTCCCAGCTATTTGAAAGGCTGAGGTGGGAGGGTCTCTTAAGCCTGAGAGGCAGAGGCTGCAGTGAACCAATATGGTGCCACTGCACTCCACCCTGGGTGACAGAGCGAGACCCCATCGCCTCAAAATAAAAATAAATCGTTTCTAGAAACCGTTTTCCCATGTATAAACTAGTGGCACTGCAGCCTCAGGCAGGTGCTGAGAGGGGGACCTGGAAGAGGCAACTGGCATTTTCAGTCAGGAAGAATGTGACTTTCCAGCTCCAAAATGTGCAATTCAAGTCTTTCTTAGTTGAGACTAAAACCAAGTTTGAGCTTACTATTTCAACAGTATTGTAAGAGGAAGACCCAAGGAAAGGGACTGGCGTTGAGAAAACAGCTAGGAAGCTGCTCTGCACAGCCAGGGAGTCTGGGAGCCTCTTGGTACCCTAGGGCGAATAAGGCAGAATGCTTGATGTGGGGCTAGAGGCTCAACCGACTTGGTTAGAATCCAGCCACTGCCACTTATTAGTGACAGTGATGAAAGGCTCAGTCTCCTGATATGTAAAATCCTGGGTGGAGGAAGCTGTTATATAAAGTGCCTTATACAGCGTGCCAGGCATCCAACAGAGGCCATTATCAACATCAACCACACTGAGAGCATTTCAAGCAGAGTATCTGAACAGTTAACCCCATCTTCAGGCCTAATGAGTTTAAGAATTTGCTTAACCAGAGCAGCCAGTAACTTTTATCTGGCCTCGACTGGCAGCAGATATTCTGGCCCTCAAATATCTATCTAATAGGAAATGGTCGCAGATATAAAACAAGCTTAACGAAAGGCAGTGTTGGGTTTTTTCTGTTTTTGTTTTTGTTTTGAGGTAAGGACTCACTCTATTCCCCACGTTGGAGTGCAGCGGTGTGATCATGGCTCACTGCAGCCTTGACCTCCCAGGCTCATGTGATCCTCCTACCTCAGTCTCCTAAGTAGACGGGACCACAGGCATGTGTCGCACCAGGCTAATTACTTAATTTTTATAAAGATGAAGTCTTCTTATGTTGCCCACATTGGTCTTGAGCTCCTGGGCTCAAGTGATCTTCCTGCCTTGGCCTCCCAAAGTGTTGGGATTATAACTGAAACCACGGCACCTGGCTGGCAGTTCTTTCTGGGGTGATTAGAAGTTTGGGACCATGTATTACCTGTCTGAGTCAGCATTATAAACACCTATGGCCACTGTCCTGGCAAAACATGGAAGCATCAAAGCTTTTCTACCCAGGATGCAGTTAACCACCAGGAAGTAAGCTAGAGAAAGACAAAGGATTTGGCAGTCAAAACAGATTTGATAAGCCAAATCAGATCCTCCTCAGAATGAGTCAGGGAGGAACAGATAAAGACAGGATTAGGACAAAGCCTCTGTGCTAAATGCTGACCTTGTTTACTTAAAGGGAGGGCCCCTCGCGTCTAGAGTAAGAGCTTGCTGACATTACCATCAAACAGACCTGTTTCTAAACCTGTATTAGAAGCTAAAACATAGACGATTTAGTTGCTCCTGACAGCAGTGGGAGCCACTGTCTAACAGATACAAAGCAGAAAAAGGCATACCCGCAGCAAATCCTATCATTTCTGGGGCTGCCACCACATCATCTCACTATGACCTGAGGGGGTCCCAGCACTAAACAGGTTCCAAATTTTACACAAATTAAACAACCCCAGGTAAGGCCTGGTGGCTTATGCCTGTAATCCCAGCACTTAGGGAGGCTGAGCTGGGTTGATCACCTGAGGTCAGGAGCGTGAGACCAGCCTGGCCGACATGTCAAAACCCTGTCTCTACTAGGAAAAAAATATAAAAATTAGTCAGGTGTGGTGGTGTGTCCCTGTAGTCCCAGCTACTCAGGAGGCTGAGGCACGAGAATTGCTTGAGCCTGAGAGGCCAAAGTTGGCAGTAAGCCAAGCTTGCACCACTACGACACACTACACTCCAGCCTGGGCAACAGAGTGAGACTCCATTTCAAACAACAACAACAACAAAACAACTACTACAACAACAAAGAAACAACAAATTAAACAACCCCAAAGATTACACAAACTTCAAGTATCTTTAGAACATCTGTTTCCAGAAAGTCTGGCCCATGGACATTTTTCAACAGCATCTCCATTGCAAAGGTGGAACAGTGTGAGTCACACAGGCATGGCTGAGTCCCCCTACTGCACATCCTATCCGGGTGCTCTCCAGTCATCAGCCCCAGGCGCCCACTCAAGGCCAGCTCTTAGTGAACTTTTCTTGACTCTCTGGGCACCCTCACACCTACCACACAGGGTAGAGCTGCACTCGCTTCGGTACCCCCATATGCTCTGGCGGCATTATTTTGAGAGCCTTTGCTTTACTGCACGTCTGTCCCATCTGTCCCCTGACTGGTACACGAGCCCCTGGTGGAATTTTGTCTCTGGTACCTAAATACTGTCTGGAGGTGGTGGACAAGGTGTCTGGAGAAAAAGAAACTCCTCCCTGGGATGCCTGAGCTCCCAGAATTCTAGGTCAGTTTTGCAAACCTTTAAAGAAGGGATTTTCATCTAGGGGCCCACAGATCCTTCAATGAGGTTTATGAGTCTCACATCAAAGGTTAGGTGTCTGTTCATCTACATCAGATTCTCTTAAAAGTCATAATCCTAAAACAGTTAAGAACTGATGCTGTGAGGCCTCTTCCTGAGTCAAAGCCACAGGGAACCTGCATGTGGACGCTGCAGTGGGGTGTGGATCAGCCAGGCCACCTTTCACTGTGTTCTGTTTTCCCTCCCAGCTTTAGCTCTGCCAAAATGAAACACTTGTTCCACTCACTTCTCATTTTCCTCATCATAACATCTGCGTGGGGTGGGAGCAAAGGCCTGCTGAATCAGCTTGAGAAAGAAGAGAAAACTGCTCAGCCTGAGGATCTCCAGTGGAAGCAGTTAAATAACAAAAACCAGAGCACGCCTCTTTTCCCTGCTGACTTCCACAAGGAAAACACCGTCACCAACGACTGGATTCCAGAGGGGGAGGAGGACGATGACTATCTGGACCTGGAGAAGATACTCAGTGAAGACGACGACTACATTGACATCATTGACAGTCTGTCAGTTTCCCCTACAGACTCTGAAGCGAGTGCTGGGAACATCCTCCAGCTTTTTCATGGCAAGAGCCGGATCCAGCGTCTTAACATCCTCAACGCCAAGTTTGCTTTCAACCTCTACCGAGTGCTAAAAGACCAGGTCAAAACTTTTAATAACATCTTCATAGCACCTGTTGGCATTTCTACTGCGATGGGTATGATTTCCTTAGGTCTGAAGGGAGAGACCCATGAACAAGTGCACTCGATTTTGCATTTTAAAGACTTTGTTAATGCTAGCAACAAGTATGAAATCATGACCATTCATAATCTCTTCCGTAAGCTGACTCATCGCCTCTTCAGGAGGAATTTTGGGTACACACTGAGGTCAGTCAATGACCTTTATGTCCAGAAGCAGTTTCCAATACTGGCTGACTTCAAAACTAAAGTAAGAGAGTATTACTTTGCTGAGGCCCAGGTGGCCAACTTCTCAGACCCTGTTTTCATATCAAAAACCAACAACCATATCATGAAACTCACCAAGGGCCTCATAAAAGATGCTCTGGAGAATATAGACCCTGCCACCCAGATGATGATTCTCAACTGCATCTACTTCAAAGGTAAGAAGCGGCCGGGCACGGTGGCTCAAGCTTGTAATCCCAGCACTTTGGGAGGCTGAGGCAGGTGGATCACGAGGTCGAGAGATCGAGACCATCCTGGTCAACATGGTGAAACCCCGTCTCTACTAAAAATACAAAACATTAGCTGGGCATGGTGGCGCGTGCCTGTAATCCCAGCTACTCAGGAGGCTGAGGCAGGAGAATTGCCTGAACCCAGGAGGCGGAGGTTGCGGTGAGCCGAGATCGCGCCATTGCACTCCAGCCTGGGTAACAAGAGCGAAATTCCGTCTCAAAAAAAAAAAAAAAAAAAAAAAAAAAAGGTAAGAAGCACCTTTACAGTTCTCAGAGCAAACCCACAACATACTCTTTTTGTATATGGGTAGATTGAATGCCAAGAACTATAGTGTAACTGTAATTTATCCAGGAAAATAAGACACAAGATTGACTCTGGAACAGGGACAGGTAAGGCCAAGCTGAAGTGACAGTAGCAGCTGACATTTACTGAGCCCCAACTCTGCTTTAACACAGCCTTGTGAGGTTATCACTGTTATTAGCATCCCCATTTTACAGAGGAAGCCATCAAGGCACAGAGAAGTTAAAAGGACGGGCCAGGCACAGTGGCTCATACCTATAATCCCAGCACTTTGGGAGGCTGGGAGATCACTTTAGGTCAGGAGTTCAAGACCAGCCTGGCCAACATGGTGAAACCCCAGCTCTACTAAAAATACAAAAATTATCTGGGCATGGCGGTGGACACCTGTAGTTCCAGCTACTTGGAAAGTTGAGGCAGGAGAATCGCTTGAACCTGAAGGCAGAGGTTGCAGTGAGCCGAGACTGTGACACTGCGCTACAGCCTGGACAAAAGAGTAAGATTCCATCTCAAAAAAAAAAAGGAAAAAAAGAAGTAAAATGATGCTCCAAAGGCACTCAGCTATTAAGGAGCAGAGCCAAAGCTGAATTCAGGCAGACCAGCACTAACAATTTGTTAAACTGGAATAAATAATACAAAACTGTTTTAGCATCTGGTCAGCCTGGATTTGAATTTTCTCTTTTCCTCTCCCAATTATCAATAAGCAGGAATATAGACAAAAGGCTAAAGAAACGCGCCTGCTTGAGCAGCTGACATTAACACCTACAAGTGCTTTTCAGGATACTTTTGAACTATTGGGCAGGTGGGATGGAGAAATAACCTACTATTTCTCCAGCAACTGTTCTGGGCAGGCACAAGGGCACTTTTTAAGGAGGTCATCTCACACCCAACATACATGTAAAAGCCAAACCTCTCTTTTCAAATACCCTTACTGGAACCAGACCAGAAGAAACCTCTACTTTACTCTCTAAGCTGAGAGTGAGGAACGGGAGACATGAGGAATGGTTTGGCTTCAGGGACTAATTGCGGTGACACAAAACTGCTTCTCTTTGCCACCAAGGACTACCAGGTACCCACAAGGGGCAGTCCCTGAGGACTTGGGAGGCCAGTGCTTTCTGCTAGGTTAGCCTCTGTGGTTTTACAGCAGCCCAGGGATGTGAAGGAAGGAGACCCCCGCACTCCTGGCTTCTGTTCAGGGAAAGGGAGCTAGAGCCCCTCCGGACCTGTCAACACACCTGCTCTGTGCCTTGGCTGAGGCCCCCAAAGCTCTGCAAGGCAGGCATTCTGCTGGATAGGTCAAGCAGGGCCACTCTGACACCCAGGCTTCCACCTCAAAGAACAGCACAATCCTGGCCTCCTGTGGGTGGAATCAAAGGCTGAGTTCTAACAGGCTTGTGGCAGACACACACACAGAGACTTACATAGATATGATGCATAAACATATCCTTTTCATTATTGGTTATCAGTACAAGTTTTGGAATCGAGTAAACAAGAGTCTAAGTCCTGGTTTCACCACTTCTCACTTGTGTGACCTCAGACAAGTCATTCAACATCTCTATGACTCAGTTTCCTTATCTTTATCACTGAGATAACACCTACTCTGACAGAGCTGAGGGAAGAACCATAAGAGATCGGTCATGCAACAGTGTGGCCCATGGCAAGAGCTCAGCGAATTCAAGGGAATAAAACTGTAGATTACAATACTAGTACAGTATGATACGGAGCATATATGATATTGTTAGTAACATTTATTTTACTTCTGTGAGCAAACAACCTATGTTTAGGACTGACTTTAGAACAGGCTAGCGGAAGCCTATTTGGCAGCACCAAAGTCCTCCAACCTACTGGTCTGTTGGAGCCCCCAAGAACACTCAAGAGCCTCTGCCTTAGCCCTGGCCAAGGGTTCAGGGACAGGTGGAGAAATATACAGCAGAGAGCCATCCCTGCATGCCTGGAGGAGGAGAAATGACCAGGCACGGTCAGTTGACAATCTCCTAAACACAGTAACCCATGTCACACCACAGTGTAACACAAATGCAAACACTTCTGCTTCCTTTCCCCATCATATGAGAACAGTCATTCAATGCTGGGAATCATAAGGGATCAAATGCTAGGAGCACCCAATCGTTCAGGGATGCTTCTCAAAGGGGAAGAGTGTCTAGAAGTGTAATTTTAATTTCACTTAATTTCATATGGAATAATCTCCATTACTAATTTTGTTGCTAATTTTGAATGTGCTAATCACTTTGTAAAGCACAATAAACCACAGAGGTAGGCTCTCAGGAGGAAGGTGGAAGGAAAGAATTCCAGGAGACACGGGACAGCTCCATCCAAATTGGAAAGGGCTGTGATTCCTGACAGGGCAATTTTGTCCCCAAGGGCAAAGGTCTGAAGACACCTGTGGTTGTCACAACCTGGGAGGTTGGGGTAAGCATTAATAGTATCTAGAAGGGAGAGGCTGGGGATGTTGCTAAACACTGTACCATGCACAGGGCAGCCCGTACCACCACCGACTCTTATCTGGCCCAAACGTCAAAAACGCTGAGGTTGAGAAACAATGGGTGAGGCAGACTTAGAGAGAAGGGAATCGAGCTTCACTCAGAGGCAGGCAGGAGCTGTCTGGTACTTAAACCTCCAAGACACCTCCTACTCATCTCATCCTGGCTGTTCTACCCACCAGCTAGAAACCTTGAACAAGTTACTTCACTTCTTTGTGACTCTGTTTCCTCATATTTAAAATGTGGAAATAACAAAAAGCACAAAACTTGCATGTTGCTAGGAGCGGAAATGAGATAATATAGGAAAGGTGCTGAGAAGAATGCCTGGTACACGGCCAGTTCTCAACTACTGGTCATCCATCACTATTAGTTATTCATATCTTAGAGTTAAAATAGACATGGGCTTATTCCTGGATACACAACATTGTCCCCGTATCTACAGTGGTGATCCTAAGGGCAACATGGCATCATGCACGTGTCCTGCTAGTCACTACCGAATCACAGTGTGAGGGATGAAGGCCATCAAGACAGAGCTAAGGTTGGCAGGGTGAATCATGCCTGTAGTTTGAGTGCTTTCGGAGGCTGAGGCAGGAGGATTGCTTAAGGCCTAAGGTTTGAGATCAGCCTAGGTAACACAGCAATACCCCATCTACAAGTAAAAAAAAAAAAAAAAAAAAAGAAAAAAAGAAAAATTAGGCCAGGTGTGGTGGCTCATGCTTGTAATCCCAGCACTTTGGGAGGCTGAGGCAGGTGGATCACTTGAGGTCAGAAATTCGAGACCAGCCTGACCAACATGGTAAAACCCCATCTCTACTAAAAATACAAAGTTAGCTGGGTGTGGTGGTGCATGCCTGTAATCCCAACTACTTGGGAGGCTGAGACAGAAGAATCGCTTGAACCCAGGAGGCAGAAGTTGCAGTGAGTCAAGATTGCATCATTGCGCTCCAGCCTGGGCAACAAAAGGGAAACACTGTCTCAAAAAATAAAGAAAGAAAGAAAGAAAGAAAAAAGAAAAATTAGTCACGTGTGGCACATGCTTGTAGTCCAAGCTACTGGGAAGGGAGGCTGAGACAGGAGGATCCCTTGAGCCAGGAGTGTGAGGCTGCAGTGAGCTATGATGGTATCACTGCACTCCAGCCTGCATGACACAGCAAGACTGTGTCTCCAAAAAAAGGTAATAATAATAAAAGCTGAAAGGAGCCCAAAGTTACTCACTTGACAGATGTGACAGATGAAGAAATAGAAGTGAGGCAAGTTAGGTGTCTTATCATGGTCACACAACTAGTCTGCATCAGATCCTAACCCAGAAACCATTCCACTTCATTTCTAACCTCTCTTGTTAGAAATGCAAATTTCAGCCCGAACCAGACCTCAGGAATCAAGAGACTGAGGGGTGGGCCCTGCAGGCTATCTGAATGACACTTGCAGGGGACTCGGATTCACTCTCAAGAGTGAGACCATTTCCCTAAAGGAACCTTCGCATAATAGCCTCTTCTTGTGGCCTTTACAGGATCCTGGGTGAATAAATTCCCAGTGGAAATGACACACAACCACAACTTCCGGCTTAATGAACAACAGGTGGTCAAGGTTCCCATGATGCAAACCAAGGGGAACTTCCTCGCAGCAAATGACCAGGAGCTGGACTGTGACATCCTCCAGCTGGAATACGTGGGGGGCATCAGCATGCTAATTGTGGTCCCGCACAAGCTATCTGGGATGAAGACTCTGGAAGCACAGCTGACACCCCAGGTGGTGGAGAGATGGCAAAAAAGCATGACAAATAGGTACTTGAGGCTGTGTGTGTGTTCTTTTGATCTCCCAGATGCTGAGGGTGTCTGGGAATACTGGAAAATTAATCATTTTTTTTTAAAGGGAGATTTATGTACAAGTACCCAAGAACTTCCATACAGGGCCATTCTGTTAATTCAGCTCCAATTTATTGCTTGAGAAAAGAGATGATTGGAGAGCATTCAGAAGGGACACATCTGCTCTCCAGGGGCCAGTTTCAGAAGTTAGGGGCAGTTGACGTAGAGACAGCTTGAAAACAATCCCAGCTCTGCTATATACTTGCTTTGTGGCTTTGAGTCCCAGCTTCATCATCCCTACAATGGCGGTAATTCCATTACTTTCCCAGGTTGCTGTGAGAAAATAACAGAATCGGGGATGCAGAATGCCCCTCCCAGTACTTGGAACCAAAGAGGCACTCAACAAAGACCGGCTCAACCCTTCCCTACCCAGGAAATTCCAAGGTCCTCCCAGCCTACTGAGGATACATC
This sequence comes from Saimiri boliviensis, assembly GCF_048565385.1. Classification (NCBI taxonomy): domain Eukaryota; kingdom Metazoa; phylum Chordata; class Mammalia; order Primates; family Cebidae; genus Saimiri; species Saimiri boliviensis. The sequence continues at coordinate 24,956,080 of NC_133469.1, read as the reverse complement.
ATTCACAATTTCCTCTATTATTATTCATTATTCTGTAGTTAAAACTGCAGATGTTAAATATTTATTGAGATTATTATTGGGTCACAACAGAAAGAATGCAAAGGTCTTATTTCTGTTTCACTGGATACTGACTAGGCCCATAGAAAGAAGTGATTCTGGTTTGAGTCTCCTTACAGGACAAGAACACAAACAAATGCCACCAAACCGAGAAAAGTGGGGTCTTAGAGGAAGGTATTTGCCTGGGTAGCCAGTCATCATGCTCTGCGGATTTTCCCTTAACAATGTCCCTTCTGTAGCTCCTCCTTCCATACCTCCCTACAGCCTGGCAGCTCTTGAGAAAGGGACTGCATTTTTTTTTTTTTTTTTTTTTTAAACAGAGTCTTGGTGGCTCATGCCTGTAATCCAAGCACTTTGGAGGCCAAGGCAGGCGGGATCACATGAGGTTGGGAGTTCAGGACCAGCCTGACCAACATGGTGAAATCCCGTCTTTAAAAAAAAAAAAATTAAAGAAAAAAAAAAAGAAACAGGGTCTTGCTTGCTGTGTCACCCAGGCTGTGGTGGCATCATCATGGCTCACTGCAGCCTGAACTTCCTCAACTAAGTGAACCTCTCACCTCAGCCTCCTGAGTAGTTGAGACTATAGGCGTGCACACCTTCATGTCCAGCTAATTAAAAAAAAATTTTTTTTTTTTTGAGAGATGAAGTCTCACTGTGTTGCCCAGGTTGAATTCTTGGCCTCAAGCAGTCCTCCTGCCTCGGTCTTCCAAAGTGCTGGGATTAACAGGCGTAAGCCGCCATGCCTGGCCTCATATGACTTTTAATTGAGATCCTACTTGGTGCCAGGTATGAGCGAGGTACAAGAATGAACAAGATCAAGGCTTCCTGCCCATCCAGCTGTGACTGCATCTTACATCTCTTTATCCCCTGCAAAGTGCCAGACTGCTCCACAAGCACTACTGATGCTATCCACCCACTTAGGAATAGAATAAGTTGAGGCAGACTGAGAATGTTTAGCATTGTCTAGTATATACATGAAAGGTTCTTTTTTAAAGGACACTACCAGATATTCGACTCCCTAATTAACAAAAAAAAGAAATGCCTAAAGTTGGGGAACCAGATTAGAAAATTCTTTCAGATGCCTTCTTAAACCACAAACCAGTAAAAATTCTGTTAATACCCTTGAAGACAGGAAACGAAACACACAGTCTCAAGGAAAATAGCCATGCAACAAAAAACACATCTCAGTTTACAGTATTCCATTGTAATTGGAAATTACAATGGAATAAGCTTTCTAAAATCCTCAACTGATAGTCCCGGAATATAAAGTTTAATAAGTGCTATATCAATTCTGTGATAAATGTAACCCATGGCCCTTTAAAGGGAAAATCATGATTCTTTCATAACCTGTGGTTCAATAAAAGTGGGCCCCCCCTTTCTTTTGTCTAGAACTCGAGAAGTGCTTCTGCCGAAATTCAAGTTGGAGAAGAACTACAATCTAGTGGAGCCCCTGAAGTTGATGGGGATCACGACGCTGTTCGACCAAAACGGCAACATGGCAGGCATCTCAGACCAACGGATTGCCATCGACCTGGTAACCACTCCCTTGTCCACTCCCTGCCTCGCCCCAGGGTCTGCCTCAGCACACCCCACCTCCACCTTCCTACCCACCCCCAATCTGACTTCCCAGCTTGGGGTGCTGAGTCTGCTCTTGGGTCTGTCTGGGGCTCACAGAGGGCCTGGTTTTATGGATGCCGGCTGAAGAGCACGGCACCTAGCAGACACTTAGTGGGCAGGGAGGTCCCAGGAGCAGCCATGGGGTGAGCTCCACTCCCGCTGACACCAGAGAGAGGGGAGATGTATGCTCCAGTCTGGGAAATAGCTACCCCCAAACTGAAACATGAAAGAGCCATTAAACACTGCACTACACATACTTAATTTAAACCAGTCAGGCACTCAGTGAAAGAGAGAGAACACCAGTCCAAACAGTGCAGCAGAACCAGTCCTGCGTTCCAGGGAAGTGTGCAGCGGAGTGAGGAGCTGGAGCTGGGGCAGCTGTCCTGCACCAGCCCCCAAGACCCTCAGACCACGGGCACTGCCAAGAGGGAACATGACCCTAGAGTCACACTACACAGCCTCTAAGTGCAACGGCTGCCCCTGACAGGTCGTGACAGATATTTTCAAGGGTGACTCTGACTAGCTGTGATTTCTGCCTTACATGTTGTCTTTGGACCCTTTCCCTGAATGAGATGAGATTGTGCTGGACACTCTAGCCCTCTGTGTGCTGACCTCCAGAATCTGACAACTTTCCTTTCCAAACAGTTCAAGCACCAAGGCACAATCACGGTGAACGAGGAAGGCACCCAAGCCGCTGCTGTGACCACGGTGGGGTTCATGCCGCTGTCCACTCAAGTCCGCTTCACTGTCGACCGCCCCTTTCTTTTCCTAATCTATGAACACCGTACCAGCTGCCTGCTCTTCATGGGGAGAGTGGTCAACCCCAGCAGGTCCTAGAGGTGGAGGCCTGGGTGTCTGAAGTGTCTTGGGGGCACTCTCATTTTGTTTCCATTCCAACAATTAGAACAGACATGCTCTGGCATCACGACTTCCATGGTTTATGCTACCAATCTGAATTCAAGGCCCATATGAGAGAAGCAGCTTAGGAATGACCAAGAAGAAAGACTTGTTGGAATTAATTCTGCACAATAACCCATGCTGTAAGCTCACAGAAGTCACTGTAATTGTAGTATGTCAGCTGTTACCTAGAGGGTCTCACCTCCCCCCTCCTCATAGCAAACCTGAGCAGTGTGCTCTGAGCACCCCCTGCTCTCTCCAGTGACCCCATCGTTACACACCTGGCTCTGTCACTCAGCCCTTTCTCCACCAGGCCCCTCATCTGAACACCAAGCACAGAAATGAGTGGTATGACTAATTCCTTACCTCTCCCAAGGAGGGTAGACAACTAGCCATTCTTGATGTCCAAAGAAGCCACCTCCAGACATATAAGGGGTACCCTGGGCTAATGTTAGGGCTTAATTCTCTCAAAGCCTGACCTTTCAATTTGATGCTGAATCCCATCAGTCCCTCCTGCTGTTGCCTCCCTGTGACTGGAGGACAGTGTGTGCACATGGCCTTGTCTCCCATACTAGAGATAAATAAATGTAGCCACATTTACTGTGTATCTGTTGTAATTCTCTATTTTTGAAGCTCAAATATCAAAAGCCAAATCTAAAACAGCTGACAACCCCAGGAATGATAAAGGCTGACAGAAAGTCAACACTGCACATATGCCACAGCAGGGCATGTTCTCAGGACAGGATGGGTGTGTTCTGAGTCCTGGGGAGGGTCTGCATGGTACCCTGGAACTGCAGGGTGCTAAGTGGCACATAAGCCCCAGGGCTCCCACAGTCTACGCCAGGCCACTGCAGCTTTCATTCCTCAGACCTGGTCCTACAGTGGGTCTGGTCTGACAGAGCAGGTAACACCCGAGGAATATGTTTCTGGATCCTTCAATCCCTGGGTTAGACAAGTTGTATCCACAAAGGCTGCTCAGAATGCAAGAATGCCAGCGCTCCTTCAGTAGGGGACAACTGACAATCACAGGTTCTGTGTGTGCAGGTAGTCTAACTGTAACCACTACAGCCTGGCAGATGAGGAAGACAAGGGTGGGAAGAGTTCTGAAGCCTGTCCAAGATGCCAAAGTAGTGGGTTTGGGTTCAAGTGCAGGTTGGCTGGAGTCCAGCGTCACACAAAGAGTCTTGTCACAGGCTTCTGACCCCATGAGACCAATACCAGTAAGAAGAGCAGCAAAAGGGAGTAGAGATGGAAGGGGAATACCACTGCCCTGTGTAGGTGTGCTGGTGGGTTATCTCACAGAGTCTCCTTATCCTCAAACCCTAGGGGGCTGGCACTGTTGTCCCTTCCTTTTCACAACTGCAGAAGCAATTTCAGTTCACAGAAAGGACGCCATCTGCCTGACGCCTGAATCCGCACCCAGGCAGGGAGATCCTGAAGCCCTGCTTTCCCCTGCTCCCCTCCTGACTTCCCGCACTGGGCTCTGTCTCCTTACTCTGCTGAGAGCATACAGGGCTAGGTGAATTGCCCGAGCCATCCTCTCGGATTCTGGTGAGCCGTGATGCTGCGGATGGCCCACTCCTTCAATTCATTCTACGACCTGCTTCACCACTCTTCCCTTCCGGTGTTTGTCCTACATTTCTCATCTCGCTGCAGCTTCCTCTCAGCTCCTACCATTTCTAAACCTAATGATCTCAAAAAACTCTTTTAGTCCTTTGCCATGTCTGTCTCATACCCAGAAAGGCAGTGCTCCCTTCTGCTCACCAGCCCTGTCTCTGCTACAGCCAGTGTGGAGTCCTCCACACTCTGGAGCATCCAGAAGCCCCCATCTCAATGCCTTTTGTTCACGTATACCCACTCAGAATCTCTCAGATCCCCTCTTACAGAAACTAGCCCATCCATTACTCAAGGGAGGAGTGTATTCATTCAGAGCACGGACTCTGAGTCAGGCTGCCTGGGTTTGAATTCTGGCTCTGACATCTAGTAGCTATGAAACTCTGAGGCAAATTCTCAGCCTCAGTATTCTCATCTGTGAAATGGGAAGACTAGTAGCACTTACCTTGAGGGATTGCTGTGAGGATGAATCAAGTTAATGTCTGGAAAGCATTTATTTTATTTGTTTATTTATTTTATTTTTTGGAGACAGAGTCTTGCTCTGTTGACCAGGCTGGAGTGCAGTAGTGTGATCTCAGCTCACTGCAACCTCCACCTTCCAGGTAAGTGATTCTCCTGCCTCAGCCTCCTAAGTAGCTGAACTACAGGCACGCGCCATCATGCCCAGCTACTTTTTGTATTTTTAGCAGAGATGGGGTTTCACCATGTTGGCCAGGCTGGTCTCGAACTCCTGACCTCAGGTGATCGACCCACTTTGGCCTCCCAAAGTGTTGGGATTACAGGCATGAACCACTGTGCCTGGCCTGGAAAGCATTTAGATCACTGTTGGGTGTTTAGCAAGAACTAGGAAAGGGTGTCACGTTACTCTCAAGCTAAGAGAGTATGTAAGCCAGGCATTCCTAATTGGGGAGCATTGTGTAGACTGCTTCCATTTAACTTCTGGAAGTTATATGCAAAATCTTGAGAATAATATGGATTTCTATGGACAGAGAGTGTACAGTTTTCAAAAAGGTCCTCTGTAACCTAAAACATACTAATCCACACACCTGGTTTTCCAAGTACTGAGAAAATAAGTAACCCTCCCAAGGTCACAAAAATGACCAGTGATACAGGTAAACTTGTTCTCAGTGAAGTATATGAATGTTTTTCCAGAAGGAGATGCATCTTATTAAATCACGATTGTATGACAGTGGAATATCTCTAAGCATTAGAAACCCTTCAAAACGTTTAACTGACAGGCTAAATACCAAACGAAGCAATTTTATCAGTGATATTTCTGAAGAAGTATTACTTATAAAGTTGCAGGACAAAGATCACAAAACCTAGCCACAAAGGAACCATAGAGATTGTAGGACCCAGCCTCTCCGCAACTCCCTCAAGGTCACTGAGAACAGCTGCATTAGGGCCAAAACCCAGGCTTCCTGCCCAAAATCCACTGGTACTTCCATTCAACAGAGTAATCTGAGACCCTATGTCATCAAAGGTCCAAAATAGAATATATCTTTCTTTTAAAAAAGAAAATAGGCCAGGTAGAGTGGCTCATGCCTGTAATCCCAGCACTTTGGGAGGCCAAGGCAAGTGGATCATGAGGTGAGGCGTTTAAGACCAGCCTGGCTAAGATGGTAAAACCCCGTCTCTACTAAAAATACAAAAATTAGCCAGGTGTGGTGGCAGGTGCCTGTAATCCCAGCTACTCGGGAGGCTGAGGCAGAGAACTGCTCCAACCCAGGAGGCGGAGGTTGCAGTGAGCCAAGATTGAGCCACTGCACTCTAGCCAGGGTGACAGAGTGAGACTTTGTCTCAAAAAAATAAAAAATAAAAATAAAAAAAGAAGAAGAAAAGAAAAGAAAAGAAGTAGGCCAAGTACAATGGCACGGTGGCTCACACCACTTTGGAAGGCTGAGGCGGGTGGATGACTTGAAACCAGGAGTTTGAGACCACCTTGGTGAACATGGCAAAAGCCCATTTCTACTAAAAATACAAAAATTAGCCCAGCGTGGTGGCACACACCTGTAATTCCAGCTGCTTGGAAGGCTGAGGCAGGAGAATCACTTGAACCCAGGAGATGGAGGTTGCAGTGAGCCAAGATTGTGCCACTGCACTCCAGCCTGGGCAACAGAGTAAGACTCTGTCTCACAAAAAAAAACAAAAACACGGTGGTGCACACCTGTAATCCCAGCACTTTGGGAGGCCGAGGCAGGTGGATCACAAGGTCAGGTGTTCGAGACCAGCCTGACTAACATGGTAAAACCCCATCTCTACTAAAAATATAAAAATTAGCTGGGTGTGGTGGCATGTGCCTGTAATCCCAGCTACTCAGGAGCCTGAGGCAGGAGAAATGCTTGAACCTGGGAGGCAGAGGTTGCAGTGAGCTGATATCGCACCACTGCACTCCAGCCTGGGCAACAGAGTGAAACTTCATCTCAAAAAAACAAAAACAAAAACAAAAAACAATCCAGGCTGAGCACAGGGGCTCAAGCCTGTAATCCCAGCACTTTGGGAGACTGAGGCGGGTAGATCACAAGGTCAGGAGATCAAGACTATCCTGGCCAAGATGGTGAAACCCTGTCTCTACTAAAATACAACGTGGTGGCACACATCTGTAATCCTAGCTACTCGGGAGGCTGAGGCAGGAGAAATGCTTAAACCTGGGAGGCAGAGGTTGCAGTGAGCTGATATGGTGCCACTGCACTCCAGCCTGGGTGACAGAGTAAGACTCCATTTCAAAAAAACAAAAACAACCTGGGCTCAGCGCAGTGGCTCATGCCTGTAATCCCAGCACTTTGGGAGGCTGGGGCAGGTGAATCACGAGGTCAGGAGATCAAGACCATCCTGGTCAACATGGTGAAACCCCGTCTCTACTAAAATACTAAAAATTAGCTGGGCGTGGTGGCACACATCTGTAATTCCAGCCACTCGGGAGGCTGAGGCAGGGGAATTGTTTGAATGTGGGTGGTGAAGGTTGCAGTGAGCCAAGATCATGCTGCTGTACTCCAGCTGGGTGACAGAGCAAGACTCTGTCTCAAAAAAAAAAAAAAAAAAAAAAAAAAAAAAAATTACCTCTGAAAATTAGTTTCTTCCAGATGGTCCAAGGGGTAACCATAAAGTAAATGCAAGAACCCACAATCTCTGTGCTCTTCATTGAGCAATAAAATCAAATATTTGTTTCCTCCCCCATAATATAACCATTAACTTTTGCTAAAAATACACTTACTCTACTCATGTAAAAGGTTACAGCAGGGGAATATTTAAGTGAGCATGTGCTAAGCTATCACAGACAACAGTTCTGCCTACACCAGCCACCCCAGCAGCCTGGAGAGGCACAGGCTCACACAGGGTCCCACATGCAGGACCAGGAGTCCAACCAGCAACCCTCAAATCTGCGAAATTCCAACCAACCTCACCACTCACTGCTTCCCTAAAGTGCCCGACAGATTTCCACTACGAATACATTAGACTCTAAATGATAACTGCTCAACATGTTTGAAAGCTCACAAGAATACGGGTCATCAAATTCTGATGGTCAAAGATCCTAGAACTCACTGATTTTAGTGTTGCCCCAAGCATCCTCCCTGCCTGCCTAAAACCTGCTCTCCTGCAGAGCCTACTGACAAGAAAGTGCCCTGGGTTTCATGCCTCTTACTTTTCTCTCCAGGCCACACAGAAGGCCCATACACAGCAGCACTTTAAAAACACATGCATACACTAGTCAACATTAACTATACAGTAGGAAAATTTCTGTTTTAAAAAATCAACCAATGGGGCCAGGCAGGGTGGTTCATGCCTGTAATCCCAGCACTATGGGAAGCTGAAGTGGGCTGATCACTTGAGCTCAGAAGTTCAAGACCAGCCTGGCCAACATGGGGAAACCCCGTCTCTACTAAAAATACAAAAATTAGCCATGCATGGTGGCAAGTGCCTGTAATCCCAGCTACTCAGGAGGCTGAGGAATGAGTATTGCTTGAACCTGGGAAGCAGAGGTTGCAGTGAGCCAAGATAGTGCCACTGTGCTCCAGCCTGGATGACAGAATGTCTCAAAAATAAAAAACAAACATAAAAATAAACAAATAACATGCAACATGTGACATTTTACTAGTAAAGATCAATAATGGCAGACCAGTTATTTTTCATCTACCTCAGCCAGCCAAAATTGGATCCCCTAAAGTCCCCAGGTTGGGAATAATGATAAACATTCAGATAGTGTAAGCAGGGGAACCACTTCACTGAGAACAGGAGAGGTGCCTCTCTATACCCACAATGCCACCTACCTGCCCAACCTCCACGTCCCTAGGCTGCCCTAGCAGCTCTGCCACCAGGCCCACCCCTCTGGTGCACAAGGTGAAGGGGACACATGTAAGTGCTCAAGACTCGAACTACTCGAAGTGGGTGAGGAGTGGGGAAGGCACTGCAAGGCAGACACAAGGGTTGGCATTAGATGGTGGGTTAAAGGGAAGGGAGAGAATATGGAATGAAAACAAATACTAGAACGTAGTCGTCAGGCTTAGGACTTGCAGCTAGGAGTGACCAAGAAAGGGAAAAACAACTTCTTCAAGTCATCTGGAAGAAGCGGACACAGGCTGAGACAAGATAGGATGGAAAGAGGCTCTCCAGCAAGATGGTGCTGCACAGGAGGCAGGGCCTGTGCCCACCATGCCAACAACGTCCCCTGAAGGAGACTGGGGCCATAGCTCCAAGGCCTGAGCACCAGCAAGAGGCTTCCGGGCCTGCTCTTGCAGGAAGGGGCCAAGGAAGGAATCGAAGCAGGAGGCTGGCCCAGCATCAATCATGAGAACATGAGACACAGGATGAAAGTGAGTCAGACTTAGGACCTGGGAGCCATGCAGGACGAATCCAAAGCGAGTGCTCTTGTCAATTGGTTGAAGGAGTTCAGGGAGGGCACAGAGAAAGGGAGTGAAGGGTGTACCATGGTGGACACACCTACGGTGCTATCATGCAAGAGCTGGTGGTAGCGAGGCAGTCACATCTAGAGGCATTGTGCATTTTTCTAAGGAGTTTACTGTGCACCACCCGGCAACAGGCAAAGCATGAGCACGGTATCTACAGTTTTAATCAGTCAATTAATGAATACTCACCACAGCTATCACAGGAATGAGTACTCCCAAGTTCCCTGCGCTGCTAGAAGCCTAGAAAAGGATAGAATTGTTGTCATTAACGAGTATGTGTTTTTTTTTTAATTAAAAAACAACAACACAAGACACAATACAGTGTTATGTAAACCTGGAATGTTTTAATCTAAGTAAAATGAGACAGATACAGAGAGAGGCATAGAGATGCTCATCCAGCAAAATTTTAATAGCAAAAAATGAAAACAAATGTGAAAAATAAACCATGATTACATGAATTATATAAATCATGACATTCTGCATAATTAGATATGACACAGCTATTGAAAATACAACTTTCTGAAAAGCATTTAGTCACCACGGAAAGAGCCCGCAGTACGTGTCAAAAAAAAAAAAAAATCAAGATTTAAGACTATGCTATGATTCAATCTCAATTATGTAATAAATACATATGCATAAAAAAGCTAGGAAGAAATCTATCGAAGTGTTAATAATGATTATATATCTGAGTCGAGGAATGAGTGTTTTTTACTTTACTATTTATAGTTTTCTGTATCTTTTCTAAAATAAACATAGTCTTTCCACTTTAGGGAAATTTGGGGGTTTACTTAGCAACAAATAAAAGATAGATTCCCTGGCTAGACACATAAATGTAGCTAATCTTCAGTACACACTAATTAATAAAAATTCTGGAAGCACAGGCTTAAGCCAACTTGATTTATGCTCTGTATCTATAATAATGACAGCAGCTGAAGACCCTGAGCATCCACTGCAGCCACACACTGTGCTGAGTGCTTCACGTGCACTCACTTTTGGGGAGATTCACAGGAGGTCTCAGTAGCTTGCCAAGGCCACACAGCACCTCAGTGGCAGGGACAGAATGCCAAGCTGTAAATATATACACCTACTATGTACCCACATAAATTTTTTTGAAAAATTGAAAAAGAATGCCACACTGGTTTCCCTGGGCTGGGAGCCACAAGGGTGGCCCTGCCTGGTCCCCTCTGGGAAACTGATGGCCTAAGGGCTGCCTGATGATGGGGAACAACCCACAGATCTTAGCTTAATTTATAATCACAGCTCCTTGTTCTCCACAAAGTAGGGCACTGAGGTCCAATTTCCAGGGGAGAGCAAGCTCCTAAAAGACCCCTCAGACAGGTTACAGCCTCTGCTTTCTCAGGTGTTCAGCACCACCTTTTATCATCAGCACCCTCCTCTTATCCCGATGCCTAAGTTCCTGCTAGATGTGTGGGACAACCTTCTCTCCTGTGCACTGAGGTGGTCCTAGCTGTGTGCCCCACTGGGAGACTTGGGAAGTTAATCAGCCACATCACTGTCAGAGGGCCTGGCATAACAAGGCTGAATTAGGGACAAGAGTCTGAGGATCCCTGCTTGCACCAGCCACTCCCTCTTGGCTGAGACTTTCACAGGGAGGATCTTTCATACAGTTGTCATCTCCAGATGTCACTCTTCACAGAGGCCTTCTCAACCAGCACAATCTAAAGTGTCCCTCACCACACTGCCCTATTTCATTCTCTCCCTAGGCCCCACAGGAATAGAGGATCCTGTCTGTCTCGTTCACTTCTGTAACACCCTCATCTAGAGCAAAGGTTGGTAAACTATGGCCCATGGACCAAATCCAACCCAAAGCCTGTTCTTGCAAATACAATTTTATAGGAGCACAGCCATGTCTGTTCGTTCATAGACTGGTGACCACAGAAGAGTTGAGTTGAGCAGTTGCAACAGAGGCTGTACGGCCTGCAAAGCGTCAAGTATTTACACTCTGGCCCTTTACAAAAAAAGTGGGCTGACCCCTGACCTAGAACAGTAGCTGGCACAGAGAAGGTGAACAATAACTGGGGGAAGGGGAAAGCAGGAAGGGAAAGATGGGAAGGGAAGGGAGAAGAAATGACAAAACAGGGTGGAAGTAGAGATATGGTAGAGCAACTAGTGCCCACATGACATGTTACTGGGGAGTTATGGAGGAAGAAGCCTCACCTACCTCAGCCCTACCACAAATGTATATGGGCATTCAAGACATGGTGTTTGTCTCTGTGGATCTGTCTTCCTTGAGTGGTCTGAGATTAGGCGAAATCTGGCCCTTCTCATGTTGCCACTGTGTTCTGATGATGGGCCCTTAAAGTCCCCTTAGGCCCAGCTACCATCCCTGGGCTTCATGATGGAGGCAAAAAGAGACAGAGGGGCCCATGGGGAGCTGAGGCTAGACTGTTGTCATGTCACTACCCTGGGATGGGGAAGGTAGCTACTGTGAGCTGGATGCAACCCAGTGAGAAAGCTGCCCTCTTCCCAGATCCCTGCCAGCATCCTTGAGAAAGAACCCCACTCCTTTCTTGCATTCTACCAGGCACATTTAAATCACTCAACAAAGAAAGTACCATATTCCAACCAAGATGGCGCTCAGAGACTACGCCTTGACCAGTAGGGATGGGGCACTAATGGGGAGAGCACCACCATCCTCCTTCCTACCTTCAAGGCGGGGCCCTTCTCGCTTGCCCTCTCGCTGGCTCGCTTCCCCTCCAGCCCCAGCTGCACAAACAACTCCAGCAGGTTCATGAGCAGCTCATCCACCAGGTGCTCGTCTTGGATGTTGGCTGCGATGTTGGCCAGAGCATTAATCACCGCCAGGGAGCAATGCCTGAAGAGGAAGGAGTGAAATAACAGCACTGCCAGGCCCTCAACTGTGCCCAAGGGACGGGGCTGCAGGGGTGAGGCAAGCTGAGCAGGCCAGGCCCAGCCTGCCTTATCACACTCCTCCAGCGTCTACAAACCAAAGGACTCTCAAGTGGAGAAGAACATGTCATCTTCATGAAAAACAGCCCCTAAAAGAATGCCAACTGCTGTAGAAATGGCTGCAATACTCTCTCCTGGGATGTAATAAGGACCTCCAGGAGGAGACTAAGTTCCAGGCATCTGCGCACTGGGGACCTGTGAGGGTCTCAGGACACTTCCCTCTGCAGGGCTGAAAATGAAAGGGCCCATGTCCAGGCATTACAGGTTGGATCTTGCTTTCCCCCCACAAATCACAAAGAGCCTTAATGCATCTTTTATCACCCACAGAACTTTCACCTCATGATCAGCTTCTCCCTAATGCTGCCTCCACCTTGGAGCTGATGTCAGTATTTATTTACATTGAATGCTCGGAAAGTGTTCCAGGGTCTTGCCTCAGGATCTTGGCTGGCCCCATGTAAACCCCAGATGTGAAGCCGACATTGCCCCTTTGGCCAGAAACCAGGAACCACTGCAGCTGACCAGGCTTCTGTGGCCCTGGAGACCGCCAGACTCTGTCACATCCAAGCAGCATGACCCTGGGTAAGTCACTTAAGTCTTTGGGCCTCAGTTTCTTCCTAAGTAAAACAGGATGATAATTCCTCTTCGTAGGATCACAGGAGGAGTGAAACACTACATGAAGCACTGAGTATGTCATCTGTCCCACTAAGAAATCCCAGAGCAATGGCAGTCATGGCAAAAGGCAACCTCTTTGCAGTCAGGTAAATACCTGGTAGGTCAAGAGTAAACAAAGGGCAGTAAATGCTTCCACTAGCGAGGAAGAGGACAAATCGTTTTTGGTGGCAATTTGGGAAAAGACTTTATGGAAGGAGAGGCAAGTTGAGCCAGAGCTAAAGAACTGGAAGGACGGAGACTAGCAGGTGCTACAGACACAGAGTTAAGGTGTGGCAGAACACCTAAGAGGGATGGAAGCAAAGGCAGCTGGGAAGGTCCCCGGACCAAGGGCCCAGCAGTCACACAGGCACAAGGAAGCAACATGTTGGCCTGTGTGCAGGTTCCACAGCAGAGAATGTGACAGAGGAAGGAAGGAAAGAAAAGCCTGACCCCATCCCCAATCCAGTCCTCAGGCTGTTCTGGTAGCCTGGGTTCATGACAGTGGCAGCAAGAAGGCAATGAAATAGTACCGATGCGAGAGACAGCTCTATTGATTGGGAGCTTTCACATATGGGATCTCATTCCCAACTGGAGACAAGTTCTCATCTGGCAGATGTGGACACTGAGGCAGAGAGGTTTGGCATTTTCTGAGGTCATGCAGCCACATGGCATGGCTCCACAGTTGCACTCCCACCCACTCAACTGACGTGAAGAGAATCTCAGAGGAAAGTCTGGACTTCACAGTCAGAAGGGAGGAGACTAGAGGTTGATAAGAGTAACACCAGCAAAAGGGCTCTCTTCTTCCCTCCCCCGCCTCCTGTCCTTATCTGACTTCACCTCTCCCCTTCCCTGTCTTCCAAACATGGATGAACACGTGCCTGTCCTCAGGCATTCCTAGAGGAGAGTAAGCATCTCTCAGTCTTTCAGGGAAAACTGGTCAGACTTTATACAAGTATCAAATGTTCAAAGACATTTAATGCCTTCTTCCTTGGACCCAAAATCCTACTTCTCTGAATTGAACCCACAGAAAGCATCAAAGATGCTCACAGATACGTAGCTGTTAGGCTGTCAATGCTGCATTTATTAGTGGGAAGAGGAAAACAACCTAACATCCAAGCTAGAGACTGGCTGGTTAAATCTTGGTTCTGCTACAGGACGGGAAGCTCCACAACCTCTAAAGACGACCTGCACAGGATCGTTCATGCTGTGGCTGATGTGCTGCCCCATAAAAAAGCGGGTCGGCTGTGTGTGCAGCATGGGTCCAATCAGAAGGAGAGGGAGGAGCTGAGACCTTGTGCACGGAGATGCTCGGTGGTCACCTCCAGGTGAGGGCCACAGTGGGTTTTCATTTCCCCCCTTATGTGTGCACTGATCTGTAACATATAGTGCTCTTGTAAGACAGGTTTATTTAAGAGACAAATTCACAAACCTCACATTTTCAAAGTGAGTTAAATACTGTCATGATCCAAAGTGACAATGAGGTCCAGTTACCTGTAGCCATGGTCCTTGTAATCTTTGGTGGCTGAGTACACGACAGAGCTGGCCTTCACACTGATCTGCTGGAAGAGGTTCCACACTTCCTGGTAGATGTATTGCTGGGAGAGAGCGAGGGGCACTGTAACCATGCAGGATGCCCTCAGGAGGCCCCTCCTGTCAGCACCCAGAGAAAAAACTCTGGAATCATGGGGCATAACAGCCCAAAGACCATCAGCCCAAAGATCATCCATTTCTAAAGCTGTAATCAAACCTCAAATTAAAAGCTAAAAGGGACATGGCTTAGATTCAAATCTTCTGTTATAGTACATTGACAAGAAATTAAACCTCTTTTCCCCAGCACTCACAGCACCTTACACTATTCTTACTACTCGGTGTTGAAACAGTTGTCAGCATTTAACGCATCTGCAAGGTATATTTAATCTGTATTTTTACAACCCTTATGGTTATGAGTTTAATGTAGCTTGTTAGTGGTATGCCAGCTCTGGCCTTCCTTACATTTCCGGTGATAACCAGGCAGCCCAGCTGGTCAATGATCAGCACATCGAGAGGGGAAGGTGGCTGGCAGAATTTCTGCTGCAGGATCTGTAGAATGGGCTCCATGACTTTTGGGGTGTCCCTCAAGGCCACTGCAATGTGTCCCAAGGCTCGGATTGTGTGGTCTGGAATCAAGTGAGCATCCCTACAGAAAGAACAACAGTATCACCCTAGCAACAGTCCTCCAGCACGCAGTAGTGAAACAGAACCAGAGACTACAATCTAGACCATAATTTCATCACAGTCTTAATGAAGTGTTCATCTGAAACTGATAGCCCAGGATTTTAACCACCAGCAGAAACACAAACCCCAGGCACTAGGCTGGATGACAAAGATCTTCCTCGACTTCCAAACAGTGGTCCATGAAATACATTCCAAGGTGGGCTTCACCTTAAACCCTGTGACAACACTGATGCATACCTATGCCCTGAGACAAGGCAATAAGGACAGAAGCATCCATATGCACAGTGCCAGGTGCCCCACACAAGCCTGCTGAGAACAATGGGCTGCCTCTGAGAGACAGGAATGGGGACATACTTGTCGCTCTCCTGGGAGATGTAGAGTCGGTTGGACAGGCTGGCCAAGAACGCCTCCACAATCACTGGGTCCACGGTCAATCCAGCCTTCAGGCACCTGCACAGCAAGAAAACCTATGTGGCACTGAGGAATCAAAACAAGATAGGTTTTTTGTTCTTAAATTTTTCCTTCCTTAGGCCTACAAAGTTTAAAGAACTGCTCTGAATTTTCTTCCCCCAAAATTGGAAGTCATAACACAGAATGAATTCAAAGAACTACTCCAGATTTTGCCCACTTGATAAATATCTCAGTCAGAAACAATAATTTTATTATTTTGTCCAGAACAGTTTCCTCTGGAATATCATACTCACCCCCATTCCAATTTTCAATTTCTTGTACTGTTCCTTAAGGTCACAGTAACTGATCCCAAAGACAAATGGTCCCAAGATAGCAGAGAGAACATCACAATTATATACTAAGGTTTTTATGGTAAAGAGAAAGACTTATGTTTTAGAGGAAAGGGGAAAAACATAAAGCACCTAAAAACATAAAATCTTGCAAAATGTCCTAGCTCACCACATCTGTTTGGCTCCTGGGCCAGACTTTGGAGAACAGTTTGAGTCTGACAGACAAGCTGCCATCTTGATGTAGCTTCCAAGAGCAAGAAACCAGAATCCAGGAAAAGAGGCATTTTCATGGAAATCAGACTGCATTTGGCTCCCAACTTGGAAGAACAAAAGTCCACAGTGCAGGAGTCTGGGCAGCAAGGGGTACCTGATCATATTTAAAAACCTCACATTTATATTAAATATTCCACAGAAAACAAGGTAAAGAAAATATGATGATATGTTACTCTGGATGGTGAGCTAATGAATAATCCTTTTCTACTTTTTTATACATTACAATTTTTCTCTTGTAAGAATTTCTTAATATGTTTATGATCAGGAAAAGAAAAGTAAAATATATAATAATTCCTCTTTATAGATCAAGTGTAGGTTTAAAATGATCAGAAACAAGTTTTAAAAGAGTATAAATGTGGCTGGGCGCAGTGGCTCATGCCTGAAATCCCAGCACTTTGGGAGGCCAAGGCAGGTGGATCACAAGGTCAGCAGTTCAAGACCAGTCAGGCCAATATAGTGAAATCCCATCTCTACTGAAAATACAAAAAATTAGCCAGGCGTGGTGGTGTGCACCTGTCATCCCAGCTACTCAAAAGGCTGAGGCAGGAGAATCGCTTGAACCTGGGAGGCAGAGGTTGTAGTGAGCCAAGATTGTACCACTGCACTCCAGCCTGAGTGACAGAGCAAGACTCCGTTTAAAAAAAAAAAAAAAAGTATAAATGTCTCTTATTTTGTAATGAGTCTCTGTTTGGAGCACTGCTGTCTACTTATCACATGCCCAGCTTCACACCTGCAGATGTTGTCAATAGCGATGTCCCGGAGCTGCTCGTACATGGAGGGCTGGCTCTTCTTACCGGACATGACGTTCAGGGTTGACTCGGAATGTTCATTGGTCACACTGATTTTTATATCATTGCCAGCAACTGACAGTAAAAATTCAAATACATACCTGGTTAAGCCTATAATTTTCCATCATCTTTATAATTCAAAAGCCAAGATAATATGCTGATCATTTATAAAAGCAAAATGATCACTCTAAAAACATCTGACCAAACATTTCAGAAACAGAAGGTCTAAGACCAACAGGAAAGAACATGCTTAAATCAAAAGGAAGAATATTCAGGTTACAAAGTGATAAATACAAAAGAGCAGCAATTTCTCAATAAACTGTTTAAAAGTACTGACAACCAACTACTGAAGGCAGCTCTGAGGGTGACTGAGGCATGGCCCTGCGCTCAGAGTTACTTCACTAATACAGACAAAGCCTGGTAAAGGTTAGGACGCCTGAGAGAACCCTCACCGCTACAAGGTCCAGGGAAGTTTTGTTTTCTGTTTTTGTTTTCGTTTTATTTGAGACAAGGTCTTGCTCTGTCACCCAGACTAGAGTGCAGTGGTTCTATCACAGTTCACTGTATCCTCAACTTCCTGGGCTCAAGTCATCCTTCAGCTTCAGCCTCCTGTGTAGCTGGGACTACAAGTGAGCGCCATCATGCCCAGCTAAATCTTTAAACTGCCGTAAGTCTTCATCTAAAGGGTTAGATAAAAACAGCCATCTTCATATGACTGTGGGTGATACTACGTCAGAGCTGCTAGCAAACAGTAGGTGTTTAATTAACATTAATTATCATTCCATTGTATGTGGAAACATCATAATCCATTCTCACAGGGGTAGCAGGGACTGGGCCCCTGGCTAAGTGTTTGGGGCACACAGGATTTGCATTTCAGACTTCCACAGTAAGAGATGTCAAAAGAAAACAGGACTTGAAAGGGCCTTTGGTGGTAATAGGAACACAGGATGGGAGAAGGCCAGGGAGGAAAGGCTTGGAGCTTGGAAGGAACGCAGAGGGAAAGACAGAAGGAAAGGTATGGCGAAGGAATGCATTCAGGTGCAGTCAGGAAACCTGTGTGGGGCTCACACACAGTCACAAAACCCCTTTCTCAGGGCCTGAAGGGCATGCATCTGTCATTACCTGTGTGGTACTGACTGTGGTACTTGTAGAGCTTCACCAGAACTGGGGATGGGATGACCAAGAAGTCTCGCAAGGACGGTGTCACAGAGTGCACCACCACTGGGAACCTCTCGCACAGGCGGCCCAAACCCTGCAACACACCATCAACCTGTCACATGGCCTGTGGTGTGGGACCGTCTGAGCAGGCCCTGAGCTGGGAGATGCTCAACCCTTCAGCACCAACGTCTGATCCAAAACTTCTAAGGTCAAAGCTCCCACAGGCCACCTGACCAGGACATAAAAAGACAGAAGGGATGGTGCTGCCTCTCCTCCACCTATAGGGGATATCAGCTATTGGGGTTTTTTTTGGTGTTTTTTTTTTTTTTTTTTTTAGACAGGGTGTCACTGTTGCCCATAGAGTACAGTGGCACGATTATGGCTCACTGCTGCCTTGCCTTCCTGGGCTTAAGCAATCTTCCCACCTCAGCTTCCTGAGTAGCTGGGACTATAGGCACACACCACCATTCCTAACTAATTCTAATTTTTTGCAGAGACGGACTCTATGTTGCCCAGGCTGGTCTTACACTGCTAGGCTCAAGCAATCCCAACTCTTCCTCCCGAAGTACTGGATTACAGGCATGAGCCACTTTATCTGGCCAAGGGATATAGATTGTTAAAGTGTACTCATCTCTTTTGGAAGCAAACTAAAGGAGAAAGGGACAAAATAGAATTTATTATTATTATTAAAAAAAAATTTTTTTTTTTTTTTTTTTTTTTTTGAGATAGGGTTTCACCAGGTTGGCCAGGCTGGTCTCAAACTCCTGACCTCAGGTGATCCACCTGTCTCGGCCTTCCAAAATGCTTGGATTACAGGCGTGAGCCACCATGCCTGGCCCAAAATAGAATTTTAAAATAATGGCACGTGTGGAGTCAGTGGGATTGTGAGAAGATAAGAGTCTCGGCAGAGCAGACCCAGCACTGTGGATGTCAGAAGACGTCCCCTTGTGTGGTCCCATGGCACATATCCACAGTCCTTCCCCCACAGGCCTTGGGCACGGCCCCACAGCCTCACAACAAAGGAGAACTGGAGCCAGCTGCATCTGAATGCCATTTGCAGAAAGCCCTAGCATCCTGCAGGGGGCAGCCCACACTCAGTGATGAACTGTACACAGCAGGCGCTGGTAAAGCTCCTAAAGATAGAACTGGCATGGTCTCTGCTGCTGGGGTGCCCACCACAGCTTGAACAGCAACAGCATTAGCAGAGGGAGGCCCTACAGATGGGATTTGAGCCTTTCTGGGTTCAGGGAGACTGACCTGCAAACAGCAGATCAGCAGGGGCAAGTGAGCAATGATGACTTTGCTGGATGTCTTGGACTGCAGCTTCTCAGACAGCTTGATGCAAAGGTTTTCTGCACCTTAATTTAAAACCAAAAGAGATGAGTGGTCAGCACAGGCCAGTCTTTCTAACACACTTATCCACCAAGCAAGCACATGATTTAATTAAATCCTAGAGACATACTTTAGGTGGGGCTTATTCATACTGAGAGGTCACACACGGTGTGTGACTCTCTCTTTTCCACTGGCCCCAAGCCCCCTTGTCCCTGCCATGTTCATTCCACAGGAAAACTTCCCATTCTATTCCTCCCCTAGAGAAACACTTCACCTGAAGGCACTGAGTTTCCATGTTACCACAAAAGGCCTAAAGAACCAGCAAGATGCAGCAGAGAGCACATACAGGCCCTGTGGCCACAGGCATCCCCATCGTCCAAGATCCACTGCCCTCCATGCAGGACAGGACACCAGACATGCAGGGCACGGCAGCGGCTGGTGCTCCACTCTGCACATGCCTAGGAGACCTACTGCAACTGCCTGTGCTAGTAATAGAGCTAAGCGTTCTAGAAGTTGTTTGGGGAAACTTGTGGGGAAGATACCCTCTAGGGCGTGCCTCGAGCTCACAAGAGAGGCAAGGCAGTTTGTCTCACCCTGCTCATCCTTCACAGCCCACACCATGAGGTCCACACAGGCGGCATTCGCCTGGCAGCGCAGTTTGAGGGGGCTCAGCTCATTGTGGATCCGGTCTGCATCATGCAGAATCTTCTGGAGCTCCCCCTGGCTCGTGTTGAACTGCTCCAGCACAAAATCATGGATCTCCTTCACAAAGGAGGTTGGGAGGTCTGCAAGAAAATGTGGCATCACAACTGGGAACAAATCTACGGCAGAACACAGGCAGTGCTGGAAGCGGCTACAGTTTTCCCTTTTTAACAAAAACCCCAGAAAAGCAGCATTTTCTACTGGCCACTGTGGGTCCAAGAATGCCACTGGGAAGAAGTTGGATAGGAGGTGCACGGCTGTCCTCCACATACACACAACCTGGCAATCAGAGGAAATTACCATTTCCCAGGGACATTAGAGCCATGGCTTTGTTTTAAGCAGTCAAGGTATTAAAACCTGAATACATGAAACATATAAATTGGGAAGTATCATTACTGGAACTACTTGCCACTGACAATACGAAATACTTCAGTGATTTTTTTTTAAAGGAAAAAACTGGTTGCAGCCCTAAGAAGAGAATTATCTGAAAAACACTCACCCTGAGTTTGAGAGACTTTTCAAACTCTCATCCTCAGGGCCTGGAAAATTCAGAAAAACCACCAGGATGCACCCAAGTCAGCCCAGCCAAAGCAGCCAGCGACACACAGCATGGGTGGAAAGAAGGGCAGGGGCAATCCCTGATGCCTCTTTTTAGGGACTCTCAGCCCTTGCTGTGGTCCCAGATGACTCAGCTTCCGAGGAATGTTCAGAATCAGATTAGGAAAGCAGTTACTAAATTCTGGTGCATCTTCCTGATAGAATATTATGTGCTCACCAAAACTTAGGTTTAAGAAGAATACTCAACAGCGTGAGGGGAGAGCACAGAAAAAACATTTTATAAAATGCGTAAGATTGTTTCCTTACTTCTGGCGAAAAAAATCATGAAAAAAATCATAGAACAAAATGAAAATTGTTGTGTGTGCACGTTAACTACTAAGCTTTTGTCTCGGGTTGGGTGCGGTGGCTAACACTTGTACTCCCAGCACTTTGGGAGACCACGGTGGGTGGATCATTTGAATTCAAGAGCAGCCTGGCCAACATGGTAAAACCCTGTCTCTACTTAAAATACAAAAATTAGGCGGGCGTGATGGCACATGCCTGTAATCCCAGCTAATTGCAAGGCTGAGGCATAAGAGAATCGCTTGCGCCTGGGAGACAAGAGGCTGCAGTGAGCCCAGATCATGCCAATGCAATCCAGCCTGGGCGACAAAGCAAGACTGTTTAAAAAAACCTAGTATCTCTATGTTAACAGATTACAAGTATTACAAATGCTTCATTTCCTTTTTTTAATTTTCTTCTTTTTTTAATTTTTTTGAGATGGAGTCACTCTGTCACCCAGGCTGGAGTACAGTGGCACGATCTGGGCTTATTGCAACCTCTGCCTCCTGAGTTCAAGCGATTCTCCTGCCTTAGCCTCCTGCATAGCTGGGATTAACCAGCGGGTGCCACTGCGCCTGGCTAATTTTTTTTTTTTTTGCTTTTTTTTTTAGTAAAGACGGGGTTCCATCATGTTGGCAAGGCTAGTCTTGAACTCCTGACCTCAAGTGATCCGCCTACCTCGACCTCCAAAAGTGCTGGGATTACAGACATGAGCCACCGTGCCCGGCCTCTTTTTATTTTCTAAAATATTTAAATGGACATGTAAAACTGTATTGGTTGTTCGGACAATATGATATACACATTTTAGAAAAACATCTTAGGAAATAAACTCAGGAAAGGAGCCATCATTGATGGTACCAGGGTTGCAGGATCATGGACATATTTTTTTTAATTTGTTTTTTTTTTTCCCCAAAATTTCAGTAATATGATCACATTGCTCATATGTGTTTTTAAGTGGCCCCAGAAGAAAGTGAGTACCAGTCTACAACCACTAGCCTGTGACACTGGCCTGGGAGCCCGTCTTACTGTACTCACAAATGCATGGGCAAACCGTCCTCACCCTTCATGTAGTACAGAGTGTCGCGAAGCATCTTAAACATGGTCAGGTAGAGGGGATCACTGAAGGAAGTGTAGTAGAGATCAGCACTGGGGTTGGCCTGCAGGGAAGCAGACACACATGACTATAGAACAGAAATGCCCTTCTGCCCACCCTTTGCCTTCACGGCAAGGCCCAGTGGAATGGTGATTCGTGACTTAGCATTCTAAATGAAGCAATTATTTATCACGACTCATCACTTGGACACTTTACTGTCTTCATCCTCTTAAGCATCAGACCAAGGAAAACAGGAGGCTCATGCAGTCCAGAGATGCCTGCAGGGGAGCAGCCATCTGCACCCTAGAACGAAGAACCTCCTTGCTGTGGCTGAAGCTTGCCATCTTTGGCCATAATTGGACCAAAGAGGGACATGGAAGTGGTGGAGGAGGAAGACAAGTGGTCACCAGAGTAAGGGATCCACATTGTCCATCATTCCAAAGATAGACATTACAGCAGGACACCTTCAGATCCATCTCATGTTTTGTAACTAAAACACATTTTAAATTATTTTTTAGGAATCTATTTGAAATGCAGCACTATTCTTCTGGAAAAAAAAATCATACAAGGTCTAATGAGTTAAGAAAGGTAACAGTCCAAGCTGGGCACGGTGCCTCACGCCTGTAATCCCAGAACTTTGGGAGGCTGAGGCAGGGCAGATCACCTGAAGTCAGGAGTTCAAGACAGCCTGACCAACATGGAGAAATGTCGTTTCTACTAAATATACAAAATTAGTTGGGTGTGGTAGTATATGCCTGTAATCCCAGCTACTCGGGAGGCTGAGGCAGGAGAATCGATTGAACCCGGGAGGCAGAGGTTGCGGTGAGCCAAGATTGCGCCACTGCACTCCAGCCTGGGTGACAGAGCAAGACTCCATTGCAAAAAAAAAAAAAGAAAAAGAAAAAGAAAAAGAAAAGGAAAAGGAAAAGGAAAGGAAAGGAAGAAAGAAAAAAGAGGCTGGGCATGGTGGCTCACGCCTGTAATCCCAGCACTTTGGGAGGCCAAGGCAGGTAGATCACCTGAGGTCAGGAATTTGAGACCAACCTGGCCAACATAGTGAAACGCTGTCTCTACTTAAAATATAAAAATTAGCCAGGCGTGGTGGTTCACATTTGTAATCCCAGCTACTCAGGAGGCTGAGGCAGGAGAATTTGCTTGAACCCAGGAGACGCAGGTTGCAGTGAGCCAAGATCTCACCACTGCACTCCAGCCTGGGCAACAGGGTGAGACTCTGTCTAAAAAAAAAATAAAAAGAAAAAAGAAAGATAACAAGTCCTTAACTTCTATACATTCTCAGTTGAGTAGGATGAAAAATTATGGTTTATTATAATTCTTGTGGTTTTTTTTTTTTTTTTTTTACAGACAGGGTCACACTCTGTACCCTAGGCTGTAATGCAGTGGTGTGATCACAGCTCACTGTAGCTATGAACTCCTGGGCTCAAGTGATCCTCCTGCCTCAGCCTCCTGAGTAGCAAGGACTATAGGCAGGCACCACTATGCCCAGCTAATATTATAATTCTTGACAAGTGTAAAAGTGCTCTGCAGATATAGCAAATCTTTAAGGGGCCAGAAGTTGGTCAGGTGGGATGGGGCATGTAGTGTGAGGCTGGCAGAAGGTGAGTGAGCAGATGGAGAAAACAAGAATCATGTGGAGAGTGTGAAAGTCATGCCAGTTCTCAGGAGGGCACTGATAGGAAGAGCTGTGGTTGACGGCACTGTCTGTAATGATGACTTTACAATGTCTGGTGGTCCTCACAGGGCAGAGATGGAGAAATGAGACTGGGAGAGGTTAAAACAGTTCAGGGCTTTGACTGTGGGAGCCCAGCTAACACGAGTGTTAAGCTTTGGAGCCTCTGAGGCCAGCTGTCCCAAGCCCATAGACAGGTTCCATCACTCACGAGCTATGTAAATAAAGTTCCTTAGCTAGGCCTCAGTTTCCCCATGTGTAAATTGGGGATTGTGAGAATCAAGGAGTGAGTGAGTAAAGTTCTGGCTCCTAATAAGCACATAATAATTGGAAGTGATTATTACACTGATTATGGATAATGATTAATATATTTCAGATTCTAGGTCAAGATTACAAGAATCCTTTTTTTTCTTTTTAACTATGAAACCATTTATTCAAATGGATGTTTATGCTAAAGTACAAATTACAAAACAAAAAATACCAGAGATTGCCCTGGTTCAATGAGGACGAGGGTCCCAGAAGTGGAGTGCAAGCCCAGTAAGTCTCCAGCTGTCTAACTGCCTAGCCCAGCCCTCAGCCTGGTCCTGCTGGTCCGCCCTCAGTCACAAATGATCACATAATGATGATGGAAAACAAAAGGCCTCTGAGACCACAAGCTCAGTCTAGAGTGAGCGAGTGAGAGAGCTCAAGCTCAGGCTGTTCAGAACAACAGCGTGCAAAAGGGCTGAAGACAAGGTAGGAAGTACCCGAATGCAACTTGGGGAGTTACAAGAACTCTGTTCCTTAACCAAGAACCAACCCAGACCAAACCACAAGCAGCACATCCATCTCACATCTGCAACAGCTCGCTGGCAGGGGTGTGAAGCAGGAAGAGACATGGTCTACAGCACATGAAGGGCCCTGAAGTTCCCTCCCTGCTTCATACCTGAGCCCCAGGCACAGTGGTATCGGGCACTTTATGTCTTATAATCACATGAGAGAAAGAATATCAGGCTTAAATAAGGAATCTGGGTCCAGGACACACCACGGTAATAATTAGCCTGGCAAATGACAACCTCTCTACGTCCTAACCCTCAAGGGAGGGCCTGACCCAAATGTTCCCTGAGATTTTGAGACCTCCCAGCACCAATGTAATGATTTCATAAATAATGCTGTAGGCCTTGGTTCCAAATACATTAAAAACAAAAGTTCCCTAGTTACACACCCCTTGTACTTAAAAGCCAAGGCTTGCATGTCCCTAGGAAGTGCAGCTCTGAGCCCAGAGGAGCAGCTTTATGGAAGCACCATAGGAGCGAGGAAGATAAAAGAGTCGGAGAGACCCAGGCAGACTCCCAGTTCCCACATTAGCTATGTGATATTGGCATGTTAGTGAGTTCCCCTGAAACTCTATCCTGTGAAATGGAGATGCTGGCTGCCAGTCAGAGGCACTGTGAGGCGATGTATTTATTTTTATTTATTTATTTATTTTTTTGAGACGGAGTTTCGCTCTTGTTACCCAGGCTGAAGTGCAATGGCGCGATGTCGGCTCACCGCAACCTCTGCCTCCTGGGTTCAGGCAATTCTCCTGCCTCAGCCTCCTGAGTAGCTGGGATTATAGGCACGTGCCACCATGCCCATATAATTTTTTGTATTTTTAGTAGAGACAGGGTTTCACCATGTTGACCAGGATGGTCTCGATCTCTCGACCTCGTGATCCACCCGCCTCGGCCTCCCAAAGTGCTGGGATTACAGGCTTCAGCCACCGCGCCCGGCAGGCGATGTATTTAAAAGAGCATGCAACAGTACCCAGCACAGACCAAGCTCTCATCGGCAGGTAGATTGTTATCACGTGAACGAGGGAAGTAAAAACACTGCAAAACCCCTCCCACTCCAGCCCCCACTCAAACTCTTTCTGCTTTCTCTACACACATGTTTAAGTCAGGCTGATCTCATGGTAATACCCTCAGAAGCGACGTACCTCCATCACACTGGCTACAATGGCATCCAAGGATTTTAGAACAGGCTCCTCAACGATCTTCTTCACCTACCAAGGAAACAGAACCTCATGAAGCAACTGAAATACACAGAGATAGGAATGTTAGCTCCTTCTGCCAAAAACCCATGACAAACTCACATGGTAAAAAACAGATAACCAACAAATACAAATTATGGCTATGTATCAAACTATATGCACAAAATGCTTTTAATTCTGAAGTCACTTGGGAGTGCTTTCTCTACCTTAGATAGCAATGACATAAAAACAAAGGGAAAAAACCAAACTCCCTCAAATTTGCTGACTTGAGATTTTCGTATCAAAGATATGCAGACCTCAGGCCTTGCTGCCATTTCACCCACTCACAGTTAACAAGCACAGTTGTGAAACATCCTCCTGCAATTCCCTCCCAGACATCAAGGACACCCTCATGCCCAGTCCTCGGAGCTGATGGCACCTCCCTCCTCCCTGGGCCAGGTGCGCTGGCTCTTCTACAACTGCTCAGGTATTCAAACTAGAGCTCACATTTTAAATTTTCAATAGAAGCAATTATTTTCACCTGAACAACATTTAGTGTAGGCAAGAACTGTTCTGTCAATTGCAGAACCACCAAAAAACAAAAAATGAAACAAAATTCCTTAGCTGAGCCTTAGTTTAGCTATGCCCACATTCACAATTGTAGTGTTTGATGAAGGTCGTTTCCGAAAGGTACAGATAATGATAAACATGCTAGGAAAAGAAACAAAAAACTGCCTAAAAGAAAACCTAAACTTGAAAAGTTGTAATATACTGCAAAAAATAATACCCCCAAGAAAGGAAGTGAAACATTCAGTCTTCAGTCAGAATTTCTGACATGGTACTAGGAAGAGCCAGCCATCTGTGAAGGTCATGGCTCTATCAGGCCACCATTCTGTCTGGGGCATTGACACTGATAAGCAGTTTAGGGTAAGTTTTCCTTCTTGACTGCAACTTCAAAAACATCCTAGCCTACTTAGTTGCTCCATCCTCATTAATTATTACTTATGTTGTAATGTCTTCTTACATGTTCAGCCTAAAGTCATTCTCTGAGGGATTTCTATTCACACTCCACACAGCAGGAAGGTGGCCACTCCTCAGCACACGCTCCATGCTATCCAAACTTTTCTCATTTCCAAGACAGCAAGCCCAATCTTGAGAGTCTGGCCTTGATGACATCATCACCCTTACCCATTCAAATCTGTCTTGAGCCATTCTAGCTCGATAGTAACAACTTCAGGGCCCCTGAAGCTTTATTTATTTTTTTTGAGATGGCGTCTCATTCTGTTGCCCAGGCTGGAGTGCACTGGTGCAATCTCAGCTCACTGCAACCTCCCTCTCCCAGGTTCAAGCGATCCTCCTGCCTCCACCTCCCAAGTAGCTGTGATTACAGGGAACTGCCAACAAGTGAAGCTAAAATTTGTATTTTTTAGTAGAGACAGGATTTCACTACGTTGGCCAGGCTAGTCTTGAACTCCTGACCTCAAGTGATCCGCCCGCTCTGGCTTCCCAAAATGTTGGGATTACTGGCATAAGCCACAGCACCCAAAAAGGATTCCCTGAATCTGAAGAAAAGTCTATTTCAGGAATCAAACAATGGCACTGATGTTTTCTCTGGTACCACCCTAAAGGTCATCCAAAGGTACCCAAATATTAGAAAGTCAGGTTTTGTATTAACCCAAATAGAGCCACCCCTTAGAGGGAGTCAGGCACAATGGAAAAGCACTGGGCTTGGAGTCAGAATCCTTGGACTGAATGCAACCCAGCTGCTGGCCTACATATCCATGATGTGTTTGACATTGATTTCTTGACCTCCAAATAGTGATGAAGGGGTACCACCCCAACATGGTTGCTGCAAGGATTAAAAAAGAAACTAGTGCATAATGATTACATGAATGCTACTCTACTTCCTTCTTTAATCTGCAAGTTTATGACTATTAAATTGTACTTTGAAATACTGGTACTCTGAGTTTTTCTTTTAAAAATACAAGCTTTCATCACTAGCAATTTTACTGACATATCCATGGTCTGTTCATCCATCAGTTCCTTGCTTACCAAGTTTAAGAGTTCCCGAAGCATTTCCAATGGAATGTTAAACTCCTTATATGTGACGCCGTTGAAAAGGGGAGAGACGGAGAAGCTGGAGCTGATAGTTGAAAAGTAATACTCAGGCTCTAGGGCAGTCCCATCGGGCAAGCAGGAGGCTGGTCGGAAATAAAGCTGGAAACTCAGTCATGGTTACAGGCAACTAGGGCACTTCCTCAAGCTGACTCCTCCAATGACCAACAAAGGTACAGATTTTTCTTTTGTTTATACCCTAATTCCTAGCATGTTTTCAAATTAAAAACTAAATGGCAGAGTGTAAATCCTTGGGGACTGATGCCTCTCACCTGTGTCTTTCAGGTCAAACACTCAGATGTAACAGTCCTAATATTTCCATCTTAGACAATACAGCTTCACATGTGGGAAGCAAAAAAAAAAATTATACCTTTTATTTTTTGTTTTGAGATGGAGTCCTGCTCTGTTGCCCAGGCTGAAGTGCAGTGGTGTGATCTCAGCCCACTGCAACCTCTGCCTCCCAAGTTCAAGAGATTCTCCTGCCTCAGGCTCCCGAGCAGCTGGAATAAGAGATGCCCATCACCACGCCCAGCTAATTTTTATATTTTTAGTAGAGATGGCGTTTCACCATGATGGCCAGGCTGGTCTTGAACTCCTGACCTCAAGCGATCTGCCCATCCTGGCCTCCCAAAGTGCTGGGATTACAGGCATGAACCACCATGCCCAGCCAAATTATACCTTTTTAAAGGTCAAGAGATATGAAAGCTTAAGGTCTACAGGGTCTCAGAGATATTTTACCACCAAAATTAGAAGAAAAGTGTACATTACTAGAAGTTTCAAAATCAGAGCAACTAAGTGAAATATATCAGTCACTAAAAGACAAATACTGTATGATCCCACTTATTTGAGGAACTTAAATCATACACAGAGGTAGTAGAATGGTAGCTGCCAGGGACTAGAGGGAGGGGAAATGGAGAATTATTGTTTAATGTATAGTTTCAGTTTCACAAGATGAAGAGTTTTTGAATGGAATTGTGGTGATAGTTGCACAATATTAATACTGAACTGTACACTTAAAAATATTTAAAGCCAGGCTGGGTGTGGTGGCTCACACCTGTAATCCCAGCACTTTGGGAGGCCAAGACAGGCAGATCACCTGAGGTCAGGAGTTCGAGATGAGCCTAACCAACAAAATTAGCCAGGCATGGTGCTACATGCCTGTAATTCCAGCTTCTCTGGAGGCTGAGGCAGGAGAATCACTTGAACCCAGGAGGTGGAGGTTGCAGTAAGCTGAGATCATGCCACTGCACTCCAGCCTGGGCGACAAGAGTGAACTCCGACTCAAAAAAGAGGAGAAAGAAAAAAAAAATTAAGGGCAAGCATAGTGGCTCATGCCTGTAATCCCAGCACTTTGGAAGGCCGAGATGGGAGGATTGCTTGGGTCTAGGAATTCAAGACCAGCCTGGGCAACATAGGGAGATCCTGTCTCTACAAAAATAAAAATAAAAATTAGCCGGATATGGTAGCATACACCTATAGTCCCAGCTACTCTGGAAGCTGGGGCAGGAGGATTGCTTGAGCCTGGGAGGTTGAGGCCACAGTGGAGCTATGAATTTGTTACTGCATTCCAATCTGGGTAACAGAGTAAAATCCTGTCTCAAGAAAAAAAAAATTGGTTGAGCTAGCAAATTTTATGTTATGTGCATTTTACCACAGTAAAAAAAAAAACTGAAGGAAAAAAAATCAACAAAAGTAAAGTCATTCAGTCATCTGACGTTTAATAAATATGATCCCAGGCCCAATGTGGTGGCTAATACATGTAATCCCAGCACTGTGGGAGGCTGAGGTGGGAAGACTGCCTCAGCACAGGAGTTTGAGACCAGCCTGGACAACAGTGCGAGACCCCGCCTCTATATAAATAAAATTTTTTAAATTAAAATAAAAATATAATAAATAGGAACCCAAAAGCATATAATTGTTTGAAAATCCATTATTTAAAAACTATAATAGAAAACTATGATTGAAAAATAGATGAATCTGTAGTATTTTCATAAGACAGACAATATCAATTCATAAAGAAGTGAATACTAAATTTTATGACTTTTTAAAGCACTAGAGAACAGACTCAAAGAGTTGAGTTTAGCCCCAGCTGTGTCAACGCTGGTGTCTAAGAGCTGGCAGCACACTGCCGATCTGTCTAAAGACGAATGCAAACCAGCAATTTACAGCAGAAAAGATGGGTAACAATACCACTGGGAGCTGAGACGCCGGAGGCCAACATAAGAAATGGCCACTAAAAGAGGAAACAAGTGAGGAAAGAAGGGAAGGAGGGAATAGCTGGATTAAAACAGTTAGATAAGGAAGAAAGGAAAAAGGTTGTGATTAGAGAGCACTTCTCAGGACACAATGAAATAAGGGCTAAGTCCTGTGTGGCTGAACCCCACAGTGGGCACAGATGGAGGCAAAAGGCAGGGGTTACAGGAACTAGGGACCTAAGATTTGGGATTTATGCAGGGGGTGTCACTGAAACTTGTTTTTTTTGTGTGTTTTCTTTTTTTCTGTGAGACAAGAGTCACACTCTGTTGCCCAGGCTGGAGTACAGTGTCATGATGTTGGCTAACTGCAACCTGTGTCTCCTGGGTTCAAGAGATTCTCATGCCTCAGTCTCCTGAGTAGATGGAATTATAGGCGTGTGCTACCACACCCAGCTAACTTTTCTCTTTTTAGTAGAGATGGGGTTTTGCCATGTTGGCCAGGCTGGTCTTGAACTCCTGACCTCAACTGATCTGCCTGTCTTGGCCTCCCAAAGTGCTGGGATTACAGGAATTAGCCACTGTGCCCGGCTTGAAAGTTTTTAAGCAGGAAAATAAGTGATCAAGTTTGTGCTATTAAGAATAATTCTTGGGGCCGGGTGCGGTGGCTCAAGCCTGTAATCCCAGCACTTTGGGAGGCCGTGGCGGGCGGATCACGAGGTCAAGAGATCGAGACCATCCTGGTCAACATGGTGAAACCCTGTCTCTATTAAAAAAATACAAAAAACTAGCTGGGCGTGGTGGCGCGTGCCTGTAATCCCAGCTACTCAGGAGGCTGAGGCAGGAGAATCGCCTGAACCCAGGGGGCGGAGGTTGCGGTGAGCCGAGATCGCGCCATTGCACTCCAGCCTGGGTAACAAGAACGAAACTCCGTCTCAAAAAAAAAAAAAAAAAAAAAAAAAAAAAAAAAAAAGAATAATTCTTATTTATTTTTAATTAAGTTTATTTTGTCAAGGGTCTCACTATGTTGTCCAGGCTGGTCTCATTCTCCTAGGCTCAAGCAATCCTCCCACCTGGGCCTCCCAAAGTGCTGGGATTCCAGGTGTGAGCCACCTCTCTTGACCTAAAAATAATTTTTTTTTGAGACGGAGTTTCGCTCTTGTTACCCAGGCTGGAGGGCGATGGCGCGATCTCGGCTCACTGCAACCTCCGCCTCCTAGGTTCAGGCAATTCTCCTGCCTCAGCCTCCTGAGTAGCTGGGATTACAGGCACACGCCACCATGCCCAGCTAATTTTTTGTATTTTTAGTAGAGACAGGGTTTCACCATGTTGACCAAGGATGGTCTCGATCTCTTGACCTCGTGATCCACCCGCCTCAGCCTCCCAAAGTGCTGGGATTACAGGCGTGAGCCACCGCGCCCGGCAAAATAATTCTTATAAACTAAATTCTTACAGCACTTTGGAAAAGGGCCTGGGAAGGGAGATAGAGGGACCGACTGTAAGAAAAGTCTGAGTATGTGGTGGTGCATACCTGAAGTTCCAGCTACTTGATAGGCTGAGGCCAGAAGATCGCTATGATTGCACCCCTGCACTCCAGCCTAGGTGACAGAGAGAGACCCCCAACACCCCCTCCCCGAAAAAAAGTCTAAGTAAAACAGGAAGTGTGAGAGCAAAGTCAGAAGGCACAGGGTCTGCTGCTATCTGTCCTACAGTGAAGGAGCTTCAGAGAGCAGGGCTTGTTTGTCTGCTTACCACCATGGGCAAAGTGGGTGGCAGCTGGGTCTGACGGAGAGGAACGTAGGGATCTAACAGTCAGCCACACAAGGGTACAGTACTCCTATCTGCCATTACGGGATATGCTCAAAGGGGGGCAGCTGTCATAGAGAGAAGCCCTCACCACAGAAGGTGGACAACGAGCTGTTTACAGGGAAAGGGAAGCCTCCAAGGGCACATCATGGCCATCCTCAGATGCCCCAAAGGCAGGCAGGGGGCAGTGAGATTTTCGGAGCCTGGAGGAATACATTCTACACTTAATGAATGTCTCTTGAGAGGTATGATTCTGAGTGGCTGAACTTAGCCCTTACATTCTAACACATATATAGAATGCAACCTGTTACATTCTCACAGAACTAAGAGAGAAAGCTTCCTACATCTATCTGAGCTCAGCAATTCCCTTTTTCCTTCAAAATTCCCCTCATATCTCTCAAAATTGTCTTGAGACATGCCGTTTTAGCAAACAGCATCATTCAAAAATGGAGAGACTATACTGAGGCACGGAATTCTGCCTTCCCCATTTCCTATCCCTTAATCTGGGTCTTACTTCCAACAAGGACACGGTGGAAGTAATTCTAACATATGTCTGACATGGCACAGGGTAGTCACATGAATCAAATTCAGTAAATCATGTAAAAGTACTTGTGAACAGTACATACAGAGTGCTATAAAAAGTAGTAATGGATGTAGTGGCTCATGCCTGTTATCCTTGCACTTTGAGAGATCGAGGCAGATGTTCCCTTGAGCCCAAAAATCCTTTAAGCCTAGGAGTTCCAGACCAGCCTGGGCAACATGGTGAAACCCTGTCTCTACAAAAAATACACAGATTAGCCAGGTATGGTCGTAGGCACCTATAGTCCAACTACTCAGGAGGCTGAGGTGGGAGGATCACTTGAGCCCAGGAGGTTGAGGCTGCGTTGAGCTGTGATCGTGCCACTGCACTCCAGCCTGGGTGGCAGAGTGAGACTGTTTCAAAAAACCAAAACAAAACAAACAAGTAGTAATAGCAGTGCTACATTCTTTAATATTATCTATATACTTAATGTCATTAAAAAATATATATATATCCAGAGGGGTATGGTGGCTCACACATGTAATCCCAGCACTCTGGAAGGCCAAGATGGGTGGATCACTTGAGTTTAAGAGTTTGAGACCAGCCTGGTCAACATGGTAAAACCCTGTCTCTACTAAAAATACAAAAATTAGCTGAGCATGGCAATGTGTGCCTGTAGTCCCAGCTACTTGGGAGGCTGAGGCAACAGCACTGTTTGAACTCAGGAGGCAGATCCTGCAGTGAGCCGAGAATGCACCACTGTACTCTATCTAGCCTGGGCAACAGAGCCAGACTCCGACTCAGAAAAAAAGAAAGAAATATCCACCATTAGCACTTCCACCTGAAAAGGAAGTGCTATAGGTTAATGTACAAAAATTCCGATGGCAGGTATATAGGAGTCTGCAAGTTATTTTCTGTACTTTTCTCTCTACATAAAATATTTGAAAATTAAATTTTTAAAAACTTAAATGAAAACAGAAAATAAATGCTTTCTAAAAGCTTGCTATTCTAGGTCCATCCATGACAACAGAGTTAGTATCAGCATCCTTAATATCACAAGAAGTCACTGTGAGCCTGTTCTCCAAGTACTAGGTCAATATTCTTGGGAGAGGTGAAGCCTACCTTCAAAGTAGTGAAAGGCAGATCCTCCAGGGGAACTAGGAGGGGGCATGCCGCGTTCAGGGCTGACCTGAAACACACAAGCACAGTTACAGATCAGAAAAGACCAGTGAGACCTCTGTCAGATTCTCTCAGGCAAGGTCCTCTCTGCCAGCCCAACGTCTGTAACTTCCAAGTCCTGGTTCAAGCCTCATTTCCTTCCTGAAGCTCATCACAGCAACAGCATTCTACACTAAATACTGTATCACTAAATTTTTCCTGTTTAGCTGT
Organism: Saimiri boliviensis; assembly: GCF_048565385.1. Classification (NCBI taxonomy): domain Eukaryota; kingdom Metazoa; phylum Chordata; class Mammalia; order Primates; family Cebidae; genus Saimiri; species Saimiri boliviensis. Next base: position 24,922,531 of record NC_133469.1, on the reverse strand, counting down.
GTATTTGACATGTGATTACTGAGCTGAATTGTCCTCAGTGTTTTGTGTTCTCCATGAGTCAATTACATACCTTCTTAAGGGCACCAACTGTCTCCCAGGCAAAATAGAATTTGGCACCCAACTGCTATGAAACATATACTTTATGACTATGGTATCATTTATAAGAGGGACAAGTCTTTGTACTAAAGAGAATTCTAGTGAAACATTTCATGTTTCTTAAGTTTACTCCAGCTACAAAGAAGAGGGGTTTTCTTTGCAAGGGAGCTTACAAGGCTCTTTCTCTTCTGCTCTTTCCCCAGGAGCCCAGGCCCACCTGAGAGATGCTGGACACACTGCTGGTTTTCCTCTTCAGGGTACCCTCCTGACAGACAGTCAGCAGATTGCTGGGGAGGATGGAGCGGAAGTCATTAAAGGAACGCCTTCGAACACCTTCAAGCTCTTCAGGGACACGGAGGGAATGAGGAGGGACTTTGGGAAAGAGCTTTGAGAGGAGAGACTCTTCCATGTTGCTGTAACGCCCAAATGCTCGCGAGATTCCTATCAGGCATGGGATGGCATATTTGCAAAGGTATTCTAGAAGATCAAATGAAAACATTACAATATGAGAAAGTATCCTGAGAGAGTCATACAGTACTAACTTGTAACATCGACCAAAGTTTCACAACCCACCCACTAGCAACCGTGAAGGTTCAGCATAAGACACAATAATGGGGTCAACCCCAAGGACTGACCAGTGGTATCTTCAATCTGTCATTAACAACTTCAGACTCTGTCTTCATCAAACCCAGCTGCTCTCCTTGGGCAAAAGCCTGGGTCTATTTTTCAGTCTGAGTCAATAGTCTTCATCTATTCATGGCACATCCAAATCAATAATACAGCTAGGTCACATTATCAAGTATCCTGACACTAGTTAATACATTTATTCCTCTTAGGAGCATACTGGTAGCCTTACAATACAGAAAAAAATGAGCTCTGGAAGTCAACTAATCTACCCACAGATGTTACAGGTGAAGAAACTGAGGCCCATAAGGGTAAAGTTACTTGTTCAAGGTGACCCAGCATCTATGTAGTAGAGCGATGCACATGAACCCATGTGGCCTCTGAGGATACTAACACGTAACAAATCAACCTAAAATAGGAAGGTTTTCTCCCATCGGATATACATTAGGTACCAAACAACAGAAAAGACTGGAGAAAAGGGAAAGAAAGAAAAAAACAAAGGAAAAAAAAAAAAAAAGAAAGGGAAAGAGTAATCACAAAATCATTTTAAGAAAAACCTCAAGGATATTAGTACCTTTGTCTTGAATCTCCAAGGCCTGGCACATCCCCAAGAGGACATGCAATACCTGCAAAAGTGCCTCTAAAATCTGTAATAGTCAAGAAAACAAACAGGCACATTAATAAACAAAATTAGGTAAATATCACAAAACTAAGTCAGAACTAGATGGCACTCCAGACATTATCTTAACTAACCCCGTATCTGATACATCCCTCCACAATGGCTGTGCCAAGTGGCCAACCAGCTGACCGTCCAGGGACAAAAACGCTGGCTCTCTGGGCTGGTTCAGAGTTCCTCCCAACACTCAGCCGATGCTGTTCTCCTGGGGCTTGTACCTAACAGCCCTTGGGGCTACTTTTTCCTCTATTAGTATACTCTGTAAACAGGTGATAGGTCCCCAAATCTCTTTTCATGGGCAAATGCCCTAGGGCTTTTCAACCTTATTCTTCATGATCACAAATCCTTTAAATGCTAATTGCCGGCTTCTGATTTTACGGCAGTCCAGTTTTCTGTCTGAAGGGTGGTGCTCAGAATAAAATACATTAACATTTGGGATGCTGGAACTCACCAAACTCATCATAGATTCTAGACGTCTATGTACGTGACAACAGCTTTTCTGCAGCCACTTCACACAGCTATCTCAATGAGCTTACACTTTTTTTTTTTTTTTTTTTTTTTTTGAGACGAAGTTTCAATCTTGTTGCCCAGGCTAGAGTACAATGGCATGATCTCGGCTCACTGCAACCTCTGCCTCCTGGGTTCAAGCAGTTCTCCTGTCTCAGCCTCCTAAGTAGCTGTGATTACAGGTGTGTGCCACCACGCCTGGCTAATTTTTTGTATTTTTAGTAGAGATGGGGTTTCACCATGTTGGCCAGGCTGGTCTAGAACTCCTGACCTCAGGTGATCCATCTGCTTTGGTCTCCCAAAGTGCTGGGATTACAGGTGTGCGCCACTGTGCCCAGCCATAATTTTTTAAGTTAAGAAATTTTTTTTGTCCTGGCAGGGTGGCTCATGCCTGTAATCCTACCACTTTGGAAGGCTGAGGCAGGTGGATAACTTGAGCTCAGGAGTTCAAGACCAGCCTGGGCAATGTACTGAAACCCCGTCTCTACAAAACATACAAAAATTAGCCAGGTGTGGTGGTGCATGCCTGTGGTCCCAAATACTCAGGAGGCTGAGGTGGGAGGGTCACTTGAGCCCGGGAGGCTGAGGTTGTAGTGAGCCAAGATCAGTGCAGGGTTCAATCATAGCTCACCGCAGTTTCAAATTCCTAGAATCAAGCAATCCTCCTCCTTTGGCCCTCTGAGCAGCTGGGACTACAGGCATGTGTCACTATACCCAGCTAATTTTTATTTTTGTAGGGATGGGGTCTCGCTATGTTGCCCAAGCTGGTCTCAAGTGATCCTCCTGCCTCAGCCTCCCAAAGTGTTGGGATTGTGGGCCTCAGCCACCGTGCATAAACGGTGAGCTTATAGGGCCAGGGGCAGTGGCTCATGCCTGTAATCTCAGCACTTTGGGAAGCTGAGGTGGGCAGATCATGAAGTCAAGAGACTGAGATCATCCTGGCCAACATGGTGAAACCCTGTCTCTACTAAAAATACAAAAATTAGCCCAAATTAAGGCTGGCCTCAAACTCCTGACCTCAAATGATCCAGCTGCCTTGACTTCCCAAAGTGCTAGGATTACAGGCATAAGCAACCGTGCCCGGCCACTTTTTCCATTTTATATGATAGTCATGTTATCGCCATGACTTTAGAGTGAATGTTACCACCACAAATAGTCATGTTGACTTCTTTATTCTGATAAATTTTATTCATAGAGAAGTCCTTAACTTAATGCCCAACTTTTTAATAAAAACACACAGTTCTAACATATTTATTTCTTTAGTCAACCTACACATAAATGAAGAATCTAAATTATTCAAAATGCATCACTAACTGCGAATATTTAGCATGCAGACAACCAAGTAGGCACTGCTTGGAAGGACCTGACAATAGCAGCATATAAAAACTGACTTTCTAAGTGATAAATCTAACAAAAATTTGTATGATTATATTCTTTGTTTAAAGAAGAGGAAAGTATGGGATATATATTAGTAGCATTTCCATCAAAATTAACAAAATCTAAAGAAAGTCTGTGCCCTTAAAGATACATGCTTCAGCTACCTAGAAGATTCTCTTCTGGCCAGGCACCGTGGCTCATGCCTATAATCCCAGCACTCTGGGAGGTCGAGGCAGGAGGATCACTTGAGGCCAGTAGTTCAAGACCAGCCTGGACAACATGGCGAAACCTCGTCTCAACAAATTAGCTGGTATGCTGGTGCATGTCTATAGTTTCAACTACTTGGGAGTCTGGATTGAACCCAGGAGGTGGAGGTTGCAGTGACCTGAGATCACACCACTGCATTTCAGCCTAGATGACAGAGCAAGACTGTCTCAAAAAAGAAAGGAAAATTATCTTCTATGAATGACTTAAATCCCCAAAACAGAGCAAGAAAAATGAGCTGCCTCTGCCTTTTTCTGCTTCCTACCTTATAGGACTTTTGGAAAAGCTGAAAGGGGCAGTGCTGCTCCCATCTCTGCAGCACCTGCCCTTCATTAGAAAAAAGAAAAGTTGAATGAGGTAAGACTCATGAGATCCTAAAGAGTACTGAGAGACGAGCCAGGTGCGGTGGCTCATGCCTGTAATCCCAGCACTTTGGGAGGCCGAAGCAGGTGGATCATTTTAGGTCAGGAGTTCAAGACTAACCTGGCCAACATGGAAAAACCCTGTCTCTACTAAAAATACAAAAATTAGCCAGGTGTGATGGTGCTTGCCTGTAATCCCAACTACTCAGGAGGCTGAAGAAGGAGAATCACTTCAACCTGGGAGGTGGAGGTTGCAGTGAGCCAAGATTGCACTACTGTGCTCCAGCCTACGCAATGGAAGTGAGACTCCATCTCAAAAAAAAAAAAAAAAAAAAAGGACTGAAAGACCTAAACATGTCTTATGTCTGCTATGAACAGTATGAAATAGATAAATATTAACAAACAATCCAATCACATTTCACACTTTTAAAATCTTTTCATCACTTTGGGACTCTATTCAATCTAATAGAAATGCACACCAAATCAACATATGCTTACCTCATCCCTAAGTGAAGGGTCCCTATAGGCAACATCAGACAGCAAAGTTATCAAGCAGAAGCTGAAGCTCTCTGCAACTGGGAGGGCACCTGGAAGACGTAAAAACAGAAATCAGATAACCAGGAACCAGACACTGGGTCACACCTCTGGCCATCCAATCCAGTATGTTCCCTCTCACATGACCTGCCAAGGGACCAGTTTATAGCAGCTGGCCTCACTGAGATGAGTCTCCAAAGAACAGCTACGGGCCCAATGAGTTTGCTGAGAAACACCCCTACCTTTCCTTTAAGTAAATGTTTTGGTTCAATAAACTTAAATGTTTCCTGAGCCAATAGCTAGTCTGAGATTACGAAGCCTCTCAACATGACAGATTCAATTTTTTATTCCCTAAGTAAATGTGAGAAATCACCTTAAAAACAAACAAAAAATCTTGGTCGGGCGCAGTGGCTCACGCCTGTAATCCCAACACTTTGGGAGGCTGAGGCAGGCGGATCACTTGAGGTCAGGAGTTCAAGACTAGCCTGGCCAACATGGCCAAATTCTATCTCTACCAAAAATACAAAAATTAGCCAGGCATGGTGGTGCGTGCCTGTAATTCCAGCTACTCAGGAGGCTGAGGCAGGAGAATCGCTTGAACTCAGGTGGCAGAGGTTGCAGTGAGCTGAGATCATTCCAGCCTGGGCGACAGAGGAAGATTGTCCCCCATTTTTTTTTAAAAAAACAACTTTTATTTTAGGTTTAGAGGCACACATGCAGGTTTCTTATATAGATAGTGTGACATAGGGGTTTTGTGTACAAATTATCTAATCACCTGGTAATAAGCACAGTACCTGATAGGTACTTTTTCTATCCTCCCCGTCCTCCCAGCCTCTACCCTTAGGTGTGTGCCCATGTGTACTCAATGTTTAGCTCCTACTTATAAGCAAGAACATTGGTATTTGGTTTTCTGTTTCTGTGTTACTTCATTTAGGATAAATGGCCTCTAGCTTCAAAGAAATTAATCTTGACAGAACATAAGAGATGAATCATGAATGCTAATGGACACTTACTACATCTATTTTAAATTGAATAAAAAACATTTTATTAAAACATTTAAATTCTTTTCTGCTTTGTTTGGCAAATGGGAAAAGTCCTAATAAGAGATTCCAAAATTTTGCTCTATTCCCCATAACCCTTTTTTTTGAGACAGAGTCTTGTTCTGTTACCCAGACAGTGCAAGACTGTGCAGTGGTGTAATCTTGGCTCATTACAACCTCTGCCTCCTGGTTTCAAGTAATTATCCTGCCTCAGTCTCTCAAGTATATTCCCTGTAACCTTTTAAGTTTTTCCACTGCTAAGATTCTTAGCAGGGAGGTTCTTAGGAACCTGGACCTTAAGGCTAGAAGAGAGTGCTAAACTTTAAAAGACCAATTGCTACCCAGCACTCTTTTTTTTTTTTTTTTGGACGGAGTCTCTCCCTGTCCAGGCTGGAGTACACTGGCACAATCTTGGCTCACTGCAACCTCCACCTCCCAGGTTCAAGCATTTCTGCTACCTCAGCCTCCCGAGTAGCTGGGATCACAGGTATGTACCACCATGCAGGCTAATTTTGGTATTTTTAGTAGAGACCGGGTTTTACCTTGTTGGTCAGGCTGGTCTCGAACTCCTGAGCTCGGGTGATCCACCCGCTTCTGCCTCCACCTCCAAAACTGTTGGGATTACAGACATGAGCCACCACACCCGGTCTGCTATCTAGCACTTCTTTCAGGCCTTCAAATGTTAGAAGCAATGCTGTCTGTTCAATCACAATTAAATATTTAATCAATTTTGGCCAGGTGTGGTGGCTCATGCCTGTAATCCCAGCACTTTGGGAAGCCAAGGCAGGTAGAACATTTGAGGTCAGGAGTTCAAGGCCAGCCTGGCCAACATGGTAAAACCCCATCTCTACTAAAAGTATATCAAGTATCTGGGTGTGGTGGCACACACCGGTAATCCCAGCAACTCAGGAGGCTGAGGCAGGAGAATCACTTGAACCCAGGAGGCGGATGTTGCAGTGAGCCAAGATCATGCCACTGCACTCAGGCCTGGGCGACAGAGTAAGACTCTATCAAAAAAAAATTTAGGCCGGGCACAGTGGCTCACAGCTATAATCCCAGCACTTTGGGAGGCTGAGGTGGGCGGATCACCTGAGGTCAGGAGTTCAAGACCAGCCTGGCCAACATGGAGAAACCTCGTCTCTACTAAAAATTTAAAAATTAACTGGGTGTGGTGGTCCAAACCTGTAATCCCAGCCATTCAGGAGGCAGAGGCAGGCCAATCCCTTGAACCCGGGAGGCAGAGGTTGCAGTGAGCCAAGATTATATCACCGTACTCCAACCTGGGTGACAGAATGAGTACTCAAAAAAAAAAAAAAAAAAAATTAATCAATTTTGAATACTGAATATTGAATCAAGGACAAAAGAGTATCCAATATTTAATGGACATATTCATAGTACATGACAGAAGACTTACCTTTCTACTCCAACACTTATAATTTTAAAGTGCAGCTCTAGGCTGTTCTTAAACTTGAATGTGCATCAGAATCACCTGGAGGCTTGGTAGAGCACAGACTGTTAACCAGCCCCAGCATTTATAATACAGTAGCTCTGATGTGAGAACTGAGAATCTGCATTTCTGACAAGTTCCCAGGTTACACTGATGCTGCCAGTCCAGGGATAACACTGTGAGACCTACTGATTTAGAACTTAAGAGTTTAAAAGCATAAGTGATATTGTCCTAAAAAAAAAAAAAAAAGGTGAAATGTCGGCCATGTGCAGTGGCTGACGCCTGTAATCCCAACACTTTGTGAGAAAGGTGGGAAGATCGCTTGAGCTCAGGAGTTTGAGACCAGCCTGGAAAACACAGTGAGACCCTGTCTCTACAAAAATATTAAAAAAAAAATTAGCCAGTGTAGTGAAGTGTGCCTATTGTTTCGGCTACTGAGGAGGCTGAGGCACGAGGATCACTTGAAGCTGCAATGAGTTGGGTTTAATCCATCACACTCCAGCCTAGGTGAAAGAGCAAGACTGTCTCAAACAACAACAACAACAACACAAGAAAAGTAAAATGTTACCCAATAATTGAAAATTTCTGCATCTCTAACATACTGTTTCAAATAATACTAAAACTTTCATTCTAATGCAAATCCATGTATACAGGAGTGATCTTTGTTTTGAAATTTTATAAAAAAGGAAAATAGCATTAGTGTCGACTAGTATTGTATTTCTCCCCAAAACACAATGGTGAACATAAAATTAGCCTTTTTTTTTTTGAGACGGAGTCATGCCGTGTCGGATTGCAATGGCACAATCTCAGTTCACTGCAACCTCTGCCTCCTGGGTTCAAGTGACTCTCCTGCCTCAGTCTCCCAAGTAGCTAAGATTACAGGTGTGCATCACCAGGCCCAGATAATTTTTTGTATCTTTAATAGAGACAGGGTTTCACCATGTTGGCCAGGCTGGTATTGAACTCCTGACCCTTGTGATCTGCCCACCTTGGCTCCCAAAGTGCTGGGATTACAGGGGTGAACCACCGCACCCAGCCTAAAATTTGACTTTTTAGTAATGATGCTCTATTTAATTTGTAGTTCTTCAAATTGCAGGATAGACTGGGCACAGTGGCTCACACCTATAAGCCTAGCACTTCGGGAGGCCAAGGCAGGTAGATCACTTGAGGCCAGGAGTTCAGGACTAGCCTGGCGAATATGGCAAAATTCTGTCTCTACCGAAAATACAAAAATTAGCCAGGCATGGTGGTGCATGCCTGCAATCCCAGCTACTTGGGAGGCTGAGGCAGGAGAATAGCTTGAACCCAGGAGGCAGAGGTTGCAGTGAACCCAGATGACGTCACTGTACTCCAGCTTGAGTGACAGAGCGAGACTGTGTCTTCAAAAAAAAAAAAAAAATCCAGGGCTGGGCGCGGTGGCTCAAGCCTGTAATCCCAGCACTTTGGGAGGCCAAGGCGGGTGGATCACGAAGTCAAGAGATCGAGACCATCCTGGTCAACATGGTGAAATCCCGTCTCTACTAAAAATACAAAAAATTAGCTGGGCATGGTGGCGCATGCCTGTAATCCCAGCTACTCAGGAGGCTGAGGCAGGAGAATTGCCTGAACCCAGGAGGTGGAGGTTGCAGTGAGCCGAGATCGCGCCATTGCACTCCAGCCTGGGTAACAAGAGCAAAACTCTGTCTCAACAACAACAACAAAAAAAATCCTTAGTCCCAGCACTTTGAGACGCCGAGGCGGGTGGATCACGAGGTCAAGAGATCGAGACCGTCCTGGTCAACATGGTGAAACCCCGTCTCTACTAAAAATACAGAAAATTAGCTGGGCATGGTGGCACGTGCCTGTGATCCCAGCTACTCAGGAGGCTGAGGCAGAAGAATTGCCTGAACCCAGGAGGCGGAGGTTGCGGTGAGCTGAGATCGCGCCATTGCACTCCAGCCTGGGTAACAAGAGCGAAAATCCATCTCAAAAAAAAAAAAAATCCTAACAAATTGCAGGATACATGCATAATTTGGGATCTGTCAGTTTTAGGCATGTTACCAGAAGTGATGAAAACCCAAAGGTCAAGAGGAATACAGGCACAGAAATTTTGTTTTATTTCAGGTTCAGGGGTACATGTGCAGTTTTGTTATACAGGTAAATTGCATGTTACGGGGGTATGATGTACAGATTTCATCATCCCCATAAAAAATACAGTACTCAAAAAGTAGTTTTTTCCATCCTCACCCTCCTCCTACTCTCCACTCTTAAGTAGGCCCCAGTGTTTGCTGCTCCCTTCTGTGTCCATATGTACGCGATATTTAGCACCCACTTGTAAGTGAGAACATGCAGTGTTTGATTTTCTGTTCCTGTGCTAATTCTCCCATAATGGTATCCAGCTCCATCCACGTTGCTGCAAAAGACACGATATTGGCTAGGCATGATAACCTCACACTTGTAATCCCAGCACTTTAGGAGGCTGAGGGAGGTGAATCACTTGAGGCCAGGAATTCAAGAGCAGCCTTGCCAACATGGCAAAACCCCATCTCTACTATAAATATAAAAATTAGCCAGGCATAGTGGCACCAGCCTATAGTCCCAACTACCTAGGAGACTTAGACATGAGAATCACTTGAACCTGGGAGGTGGACGTTGTAGTAAGCGGAGATACCACCACTGCACTCCAGTCTGTGTGAGAGTGAGACTCTGTCTCAAAATAAGAAAAAATAAAATAAAAAATAAAAGGACACCATCTCGTTCTTTTTTATGGCTACGTAGTACTCCATGGTATACATACCACATGTTCTTTATCCAGTCTTTCACTGATGGGCATTTAGTTGATCCCTTATCTTTATTATTGTGAATATTGCTGTGATAAACATACTTATGCATGTATCTTTACAGTATGATGATTTATATTCCTTTGGGTATGTACCCAACAATGGGATTGCTGGGTCAAATGCTAATTCTGCTTTAAGTTCTTTCAGAAATCGCCAAACTGCTTTCCACAATGGCTGAAATAATTTATATTCACATCAGCAGTGTATAAGTGTTCCCTTTTCTCTGCAACCTCACCAGCATCTGTTATTTCTTGAATTTTTAATAATAGCCATTCTGTCTGGTGTGAGATGGTATCTCATTGTGGTTTTGATTCGAATTTCTCTGATTACTAGCATCAGATGATGAGCATATTTTTTGTATATTTATTGGCCACTTGCAAGTCTCTTTTTGAAAAGTGTGTTTGTGTCCTTTGCTCACCTTTTAATGGGGTTGTTTTCTGCTTGTAAATTTTTGCTTATAAATCTATCTTCCTCCTAGATTCTAGACATTAGACCTCTGCCAATGCATAGTTTGCAAATATTTTCTTCTATTCTACAGGTTGGCTGTTAACTCTGTTAACACTGTATTTTGCTGTGCAGAAGCTCTTTAGTTTAATTAAGTTCCCTTTGTCAATTTTTTTTTTTCCCCTGCTGCAATTGCTTTTGGCATCTTTGTCATTAAATCTTTGCCGGGGTCTATGTCCAGAATGATATTTCCTAGGTTATCTTCCAGGTTTTTTATAGTTTAAAGTTTTACATTTAGATCTTTATTCCAGCTTCAGTTGATTTTTGTAAAGGATGTAAGGAAGGGGTCTAGTTTCAATCTTCTGCATGTAGCTAGCCAGTTATCATAGCACCATTTATTGAGCAGGGAGTCCTTTCCCCATTGCTTGTTTTGTTGACTCTGTTGAAGAGCAGATGGTTGCAGGTGTGCAGCATTATTTCTGGGCTCTCTATTCTGCTCAATTGGTCTATGTGCTATTTTTGTACCAGTACCATGCTGTTTTGGTTACTGTGGCCCTGTAGTATAGTTTGAAGTCAGGTAATGTGATGTCTCCAGTTTTGCTTTTTGTTTCAGACTGCCTTGGCTATTCAGGCTCTTTTTGGTTCACAGAGATTTTTAAATAGTTTTATTCTAATTCTGTGAAGAATGTCATTGGTAGTTTGATAGGAATAGCACTGAATCCATAAATTGCTTTGGGAAGTACGGCCATCTTATCAATATTGATTCTTCCTATCTATGAGCATGGGATGTTTTTCCATTTGCTTGTGTCATCTCTGATTTCCTTGAGCAGTATTTTGTAATTCTTGCTATAGAGATTTTTCACCTCTCTGGTTAGCTGTATTGCAAGGTATTTTATCTTTTTTTTTTTTTTTTTTGAGATTGAGTTTCACTCTGTTGCCCGGGCTGGAGTGTAGTGGCACAATCTCGGCTCACTGCAACCTCTGCCTCACAGGTTCAAGCAATTCTCCTGCTCAGCCTCCCGTGCAGTTGGGACTACAGGTAGGCACCACCACAGCCAGCTAACCTTTGTATTTTTAGTAGAGATGGGTTTTACTGCATTAGCCAGGCTGGTCTCGAACTCCTGACCTCAACTGATCTACTTGCCTTGGCCTCCCAAAGCGCTGGGATTACAGGCATGAGCCACCATGCCCGGCTGGTATTTTATTCTTTTTGTGAATGGACTGTGTTCTTGATTTCGCTCTCAGCTTGTTTTTTGTGTATAGGAGGAATGCTACTGATTTTTGTACATTGATTTTGTATCCTGAAACTTTGCTGAAGCTGTTCATCAGATCAAGGGGCTTTGGGCAGAGACTATGGGGCTTTCTAGGTATAGAATCACATCACCTGTGTAAAGCAATCATCTGACTTCCTCTCTTCCTGTTTGGATGTCTTTCCTTTCTTTCTCTTGTCTGATTGCTCTGGCTAGAATTTCCAGAACTATGTTAAATAGGAGTGGTGGAAAGAGCAACTTTGTCTTCTTCTGGTTTTCAAGGGGAATACTTCCAGCTTTTAACCATATAGTGTAATGATGGCTATGGGTTTGTCATATGGCTGTTGTTGTTGTTGTTATTATTATTATTATTATTATTATTATTATTATTTGAGACAGAGTCTCACTCTGTTGCCCAGGCTGGAGTGCAGTGACACGATCTTGGCTCATTGCAACCTCCGCCTCCCGGGTTCGAGCGATTCTCCTGCCTCAGCCTCCCAAAGAGTCAGGACTACAGGCACCTGCCACCACACCTGGCTAATTTTTTTTTTTTGTATTCTTAGTAGAGACAGGGTTTCACCATATTGGCCAGGCTGGTCTTGAACTCCTGACCTTGTGATCCACCCACCTTGGCCTCCCAAAGTGTTGGGATTACAGGTGTGAGCCACTGCGCCTGACCAGAGATGGCTATTACTACTTTGAAGTATGTTCCTTCAATACCTAGAGTTTAACATGAAGGGATATCGAATTTTATGAAAAGCCTCTTCTGTATCTATTAAGCAATCATGCAGTTTTTGTTTTTAGTTCTGTTTCTGTGATGAATCATACTAATTGGTTTGCATATGCCGTATCAATCCCATATCCCAGGGATAAAGCCTACTTGATCATGGTGGATTAGCATTTTGATGTGTTGCTGGATTCAGTTTCCTAATATTTTTTTTGAGGATTTTTACATCCATGTTCATCTACTGGCCTGAAGTCTTTTTTTGTTGTGCTTCTGCCAGGTTCTGGCATCAGAATGATGCTGGCCTCATAGAGTTAGGGAGGAGTCTCTCCTCCTCAATTTTTTGAAATAGTTTGAGTAGGAGTGGTACCAGCTCTTCCTTATACATCTGGTAAAATTCAGCTGTGAATCCATCTGGTCCCAGGCTTTTTTCAGTTGGGAGACTTATTATTACTGACTCAATTTCGGAACTTGTTATTTGTCTTTTCAGGGATTCAATTTCTTCTGGGTTCAGTCTTGGTAGGTTGTATATGTCCAGGAATTTATCCATTTCTACTAGGTTTTCTGGCTTGTATGCACAGAGGTGTCTGTCTCTCAGGGTTGGGTTTTTAATGATTATTTCTGTGGGCTCACTGGTAATGTCCCCTTTATCAATTTCTGGTTGTGTCTATTTAGACCTTTGCTCCTTTTTTATTAGTCTAGTTAGCAGTCTTATTATTATTTTCAAAAAACCAACTCCTAGATTTGTTGATCTTTTGTATGGTTTTCATATCTCAATTTCTCAGTTCATCTTTGGTTTTAGTTATTTCTTATCTTCTGCTAAGGAGTGAGTTTGCTCTTGTTTTTCTAGTTCCTCTAGTCATGTTGTTAGGTTGTGAATTTGAGATCTTTCTAACTTTTCGAAGTGAGCATTCATGCTGTAAACTTCCCTCTTAACTCTGCCTTAGCAGAGTACATCTAGAGATTCTGGTATGTTGTTATCTTTGTTCTCATTAATTTCAAATAATTTCTTGATTTCTGCTTTAACGTCATTATTTACCCATGAGTCATTCAGGAGCAGATTGTTTGATTTTTCATGTAAATATGTGGCTTTCAGTGATTTTCTTAGTATTGAATTCTGTTTTTATTGTGCTATGGCCCAACAGCATGGTTAGTATGATTTCAGTTTTTCTGAATTTGCTGAGGCTTGTTTTATGTCTGATTGTGTGATCAATTTTAGAGTATGTGCCATGTGCGGATGAGAATATATATTCTGTTGTTTTCGAGTGGGGTGTTCTGTAGATGTCTATTAGGTCCATTTGGTCGTGTCGAGTTCAAATCCTGAATACCTTTGTTAGTTTTCTGCCCCGATCATCTGTCTAATACTGTCAGTGGGGTGATGAAGTCTCCCACCATTATTATGTAGTTATCTAAGCCTCTTCATAGGTCTCTAAGAACTTGCTTTATAAATGTGGTTGCTTCTGTGTTGGATGTATATAAATTTAGGATAGTTGCATCTTGTTGAATGGAGCCCTTTACCATTATGTAATGTCTTTGTCTTTTTTTTTTTTTTTTAATCATCTTTGTTGGTTAAAAGTCTGTTGTGTCTGAAATCAGAATAGCAATCCCTGCTCTTTTTTCTGTTTTCCATTTGCTTGGTATATTTTTCTTCATCTCTTTACTTTGAGCAAATGGGTATCACTGTATGTGGGATTGGTCTCTTGAAGAGAGCATACTGTTGGGTCTTGCTTCTTTATCCAATTTATCACTCTGTGTCTTTTAAATGAGACATTTAGTATATTTACACTCATAGTATTGATATGTGTGGATCTGTTCCTGTCACCATGTTGTTAGCTGGCTATTACACAGACTTGTTTGTACAATTGCTTTATACTATCACTAGTCTATGTACTTAGGTATGTTTTGTTCTTATTTGTTTTTCTTGAGACAGCGTTTGATTCCTATTTCCCAGGCTGGAGTGCAGTGGTACCATCTCAGCTCACTGAAACCTCCGCCTCCCAGGTTCAAGTGATTCTCCTGCCTCAGCCTTCTGAGCTGAGATTATAGGCATCTACCACCACACCAGCTAATTTTTTGTATTTTTAGTGAAGACAGGGTTTCATCATGTTGGCCAGGCTGGTCTCAAACTCCTGACCTCAGGTGATCCACCTGCCTTGGCCTCCCAAACTGCTGGGATTACAGGCGTGAGGTGCTGTGCCCGGCCCTTAGGTGTGTTTTTGCAGAGGTTGGTAATGGTCTTTCCCTTCCATGTTTAGCATTCCTGTCAATACCCTAATAAGGCAGGACGGGTGGTAACAAAATTCCTTAGCATGTGCTTGTCTGAAAAGGATCTTATTTCTCCTTCACTCATAAAGCTTAGCTTGACTGGACATGAAATTCTTGATTGAAAATTCCTTTCTTTAACAATGTTGAATTATGAGCCAGGCACAATAGCTCACAGTGCTGGCCTGTAATCCCAGCACTTTGTGAGGCTGAGAAGGGCAGATCAATATCACTTGAGGCCAGGAGCTTGAGACCAGCCTGGTCAACATGGCAAAACCCTGTCTCTACTAAATTAAATACACAAATTACATGGGTATGGCGGTGTGTGCCTATAGTCCCCAGCTACTCAGGAGGCTGAGGCATGAGAATCACTTAAACCCAGGAGGCAGAGGTTGTAGTGAGCCAAGATATCAGGCCACTGCACTCCACCTTGGTGACAGAGTGAGACTCTGTGTCAAAAAAAAAAAAAAAAAAAAAAAAAAAAGTTGAATCTAGGCCTCCATTCTCTTCTGGCTTGTAGGGTTTCTACCAAAAGGTCTGCTGTTAGCCTGGTGGGGCTCCCTTTGAAGGTGACCTGTCCCTTCTTCCAGCTGCCTTTAACATTTTTTTTTCTTTCCTCTAGACCGTGGAGAATCTGATGACTATGTGTCTTGGGCATGGTCTTCTTGTGTAGTATTTCACAGGGTTCTCTGCATTTCCTGAATTTGAATTTTGGCCTCTCTAGGGAGACTGGGAAAATATTCATGGATAATATCCTGAACTATGTTTGCTTACTTTCTCTCTCCCTTTATTTCAGGGATGCCAATGAGTTATATATTTGGTTTGGTCTCTACATAATCCTGTATTTCTCAGAGGTATTCATTCTTTATTTTCTTTATTTTTGTCTGAGTTATTTTGGAGAGCTGGTCTTTGAGCTCCAGGATTCTTTCCTCAGCTTGGTCAATTCTGGTGTTAATACCTGCAATCTTATTTTGTAATTCTTTTCTTTTTTTTTTTTTTTTTTTTTTGAGACGGAGTTTCGCTCTTGTTACCCAGGCTGGAGTGCAATGGCACGATCTCGGCTCACCGCAACCTCCGCCTCCTGGGCTCAGGCAATTCTCCTGCCTCAGCCTCCTGAGTAGCTGGGATTACAGGCACGTGCCACCATGCCCAGCTAATTTTTTGTATTTTTAGTAGAGACGGGGTTTCCCCATGTTGACCAGGATGGTCTCGATCTCTCGACCTCGTGATCCACCCGCCTCGGCCTCCCAAAGTGCTGGGATTACAAGCTTGAGCCACCGTGCCCGGCCAATTCTTTTCTTTTTTGAGATAGAGTCTTGCTTTGTTACCCAGGCTGGAGTACAGTAGCCAGATCTCGGCTCACTGCTGCCTCCGCCTCCCGGGTTCAAGCAATTCTCCTATCTCAGTCTCCCGAGTAGCTGGGATTACAGACACCCGCCACTACACCCAGCTAATTTTTGTATTTTTAGTGGAGACAGGGTTTCACCATGTTGGCCAGGCTGGTCTTGAACTCCTGACCTTGTAATCCACCCGCCTTGGCCTCCCAAAATGCTGGGATTACAGGCATGAGTCATGGCGCTCAGCTGAAATTCTTCAAGTGAGTTTTTGATCTGTATCAGCTCAATTTGTTTGTTTTTTCTTTTTTTGAGATGGAGTCTCGCTCTGTTGCCCAGGCTGGAGTGCAGTGGTATAATCTTAGCTCACTGCAACCTCCACCCCCCGGGTTCAAGCGATTCTCCCGCCTCAGCCACCCAAGTAGGTGGGATAACAGGTGCCTGTGACCACATCTAATTTTCTGTATTTTTAGTAGAGATGGGGTTTCTTGGCCAACATGGGTCTCGAACTCCTGACACCTCAAGTGATCTACCCACTTTGGCCTTCCAAAGTGCAGGGATTACAGGTGTGAGCCACTATGCCCAGCCAGTTTTTTCTTAAAACAGCCATTTCATCTTTCATCTCCTCTACTGTTTTACTGTATTCCTTAGAATCCTTGGATTGGGTTTCAACTTTCTCCTGAATGTTGATGATCTTTGTTCCTATCTATATTCTGAATTCTACTTCTAATTCTATTTGGCTTGATTAAGACCACTGCTGGGGAACTAGTGCAGTCATTTAGCAGCAAGAAGACACTGGCTTTTGGCGATGCCAGAGTTCCTGTGCTGGTTCTTTCTCGTCTTTGTGGGCTAATGTTCCTTCAATCTTTGAAGTTGCTGTCCTTTGAATGGATTTTTTTTTTTTTGCCGGGGGTAGGGGGGCGTGAGAGGTGCTTTCATATTCTTTGATGTCTCTGGTGATTTGATTGGATTCAGTCAACTGGCTTCATTTCTGGTAGATTTTGGGGTGGGGGGGTGCGGCTAAGGCTCAGCTCAGCACTCCTGGGCTGTTTCCTCCAACTCCTGGGGGCTGATATTGGGCCCTCAGCTTTGTTCTCTGGTTCTTCGAGGTTGAGAACGTGCAACCGTGGAGGAACTTAAGTGTTCTTGGACCATGGCCACAACACTCTGAAAGGTAGTGCCAGCCAAAGCGTTCTGTCAGATAGTGGCAGCCTCTTTGCTTGTGCCAGCAGCACCAGCAGTGTGGTGGGGTGCACACTCATTAGCTGAGATGGGGTGCTGGGAGGCCTGGGGACGCCAGCCTCTGTGTGAGCATTGGCAGCTGCAGCGGTGCAGGGCCGCTGGGGTCTGTGTGCATATCTGCACTAACGGCAGTGGTAGCACGGGGATGGAGATGGTAACCTCTGTACATGTGTTCACACCAGCCATGGTGGTGTTGCAGGGCCCAGAACGTTAATGAGAATGGCAAAACCTATGTTTAGCATACTGGGCCATGCTGCCCAGACTAGTCTTAAAACTCCTGAGCTGAAGCCATCTGCCCACCTCAGCCTCCCAAAGTGCTAGGATTACAGGTGTGAACCACCATGTCTGGCCAATTTAGTCCATTTCTAAAGGTGCAAAGTTTAACTGGAACTTAGCAACAAAGGGTGCAAAGTTTAACTGGAACTTTGCAACAAAGTGATGAAACTATTTACAGTGAACATTGCTATTGAGTCCCCAACCTCCATATCTCACCCTTTTTGAGCAGCAGCAATATAATCTGGAGAACTGACCTCACTCCACAGTGAGCCTATAAATTCTAAGGGCAATAGTGACTGATTTGGGGATGGGTAGGTGATCCAATTCCAGCCAATGAGACATGAGAAAAGGTTCTTAAAGGTCTCAATATTCTTGCTCACTCTTAGAAGAATGCAATGGAAAGCTGGCCTGCCCAGGCCCACCTTCTCCCCAACTCATCCACGGGCTTTGGACAACACATGGATGTAAGCTCAGCCCACAATGCTACAGGCAGTCAGTTGTTTCATAACCAAGAGTGGAGTAAGACATATCTGATGTGTCAGTATGAATAAACACTTGATCCTACAAACACTGAACATGGTTAATTTTTCTTATATTCAGGGAAAACATGACATACAATTACCTCTGCCTTTCCGAGCTGTGCTTTCTTCTACCCAATACACTTTTGGAAGACCTTTGAGAAGTCGAAGAAGGTAAGGAACCACACAATCTTTGTGCTAAAAAAAATAATAATAAATTACATTTAATAAAATAAATGATTGGTAGCTTTTCAGCCCAGATTAAGCCCAAAGCATATCCACATCCTAATCATCTTGGAGATTCCAGGGATAATGTAAAGTGCATGTAAGTTCACATGGCATCACTCCATTCCTGTTTTCACATTGCAGAGTCCAGAGGCTGTCCCATCAACCCATACCAAAGAAGCCAAAGGGAAGGGTTTATACCTGCCCTCTGGAGCTGAGGGTCCAGCCTGCTCAGGCCTCCTCTGGGGGTTGGGCCTCTCCAGAAGGTACGCATGTGTACACACTCAAAGCTGTCTTCAGTGAGAAAGGTTTAGAGTCCCAAAACCCATCCATGAGCCCCAGAATAAGATCCTAAGGATGGAGAGAAGCTCATAGTGTGAGCATCTCAACTTGGTGATGCTTTTCTCTGTTCACGTCCCTTGTCCTCTTTCCTTGATTTTATTACATTTTCTACTTCATGTTTCCTCTTGCTTTTCTCAAGTTGAGCATCAGATTTTATAGCTAACATTAGTCCAATGAAAAATTACTTTACTCTAGTTTCTGAACTAGCCAATCAACACTAATATACAGCTTCATAACCTTCCATCATTGGATTCAGAGCTATTTCCCTATTTATAATTGTTGCAGTTAAGGACAGATGTGCTCCAGAGGAAAGAAGCACTATCTTATGTTCTGAAATGCTGAGAACCCACATGGTAGTTTTTTTTTTTTTTTTTTTTTTTTTTTTGAGATGGAGTTTCGCTCTTGTTACCCAGGCTGGAGTGCAATGGCGCGATCTCGGTTCACCGCAACCTCCGCCTCCTGGGTTCAGGCAATTCTCCTGCCTCAGCCTCCTGAGTAGCTGGGATTACAGGCACGCACAACAATGCCCAGCTAATTTTTTGTATTTTTAGTAGAGACGGGGTTTCACCATGTTGACCAGGATGGTCTTGATCTCTTGACCTCGTGATCCACCTGCCTCGGCCTCCCAAAGTGCTGGGATTACAAGCTTGAGCCACTGCACCCGGCCCACATGGTAGTTTTAAAAACATGGCTGCAGCCAGGCACAGTGGTGCCCACCTGTAATCCCAGCACTTTGGGAGACCCAGGCAGGTAGGTCACTTGAGCTCAAGAATTCCAGACCAGGCTGGCCAATGTGGCAAAACCCTGTCTCTACTAAAAATACAAATATTAGCTGGGTGCAGTGGCATGTGCCTGTAGTCCCAGCTACTTGGGAGGATCGCTTGA
Organism: Saimiri boliviensis; assembly: GCF_048565385.1. Lineage (NCBI taxonomy): Eukaryota > Metazoa > Chordata > Mammalia > Primates > Cebidae > Saimiri > Saimiri boliviensis. The sequence goes on along the minus strand of NC_133469.1, from coordinate 24,903,283 downwards.
GCCTGAGAGGTGAAGCCTGCGGTAAGTCGAGATTGTGCCCCTGCACTCCAGCCTGGGCGACAGAGTGAGATCCTGTCTCAAAAAAATTAAAACATAAAAACATGACAGAAGGCACACAGCTTCCACCTGGCCATTTCTCAGGACACCTGCCCTGGAACCTAGATGCTATGCTGTGATAAGACCCAGGAATGAGAGACTTCAGGTGATTCCAGCCCCCTAACCTACACTAAATAGAGTCAGTTCAGCCCTGTCTAAACTGCAGATTCATGAATCAAATAAACAAAATGATGTATTAAGCACTAAGTTTGTTATACCATAATAGATAACCAAAAACAAAGGCCAGGCATGGTGGCTCAAGCCTGTAATCCCAGCACTATGGGAGGCCGAGGCGCGTGGATCACGAGGTCGAGAGATCGAGACCATCCTGGTCAACATAGTGAAACCCCGTCTCTACTAAAAATACAAAAAACTAGCTGGGTGTGGTGGCGCATGCCTGTAATCCCAGCTACTTAGGAGGCTGAAGCAGGAGAATTGCCTGAACCCAGGAGGCGGAGGTTGCGGTGAGCCGAGATCGCGCCATTGCACTCCAGCCTGGGTAACAAGAGCGAAACTCCGTCTCAAAAAAAAAAAAAAAAAAAAAAAAAAAAAAAAAAAAAAAAAAATCAGTAGGCCTTTACTGAAGGGAATGAGTCTCTGGAGTGAAATCTATACATCAAGTGCCTAGCACAGTGAATGGGCAAACCATGTAAAATATGGGTACCTAAAGTATGATCACCAGCCGGGTGCGGTGGCTCAAGCCTGTAATCCCAGCACTTTGGGAGGCCGAGGCGGGTGGATCACGAGGTCGAGAGATCGAGACCATCCTGGTCAACATGGTGAAACCTCGTCTCTACTAAAAATACAAAATATTAGCTGGGCACGGTGGCACGTGCCTGTAATCCCAGCTACTCAGGAGGCTGAGGCAGGAGAACTGCCTGAACCCAGGAGGCGGAGGTTGCGGTGAGCCGAGATCGCGCCATTGCACTCCAGCCTGGGTAACAAGAGCGAAACTCCGTCTCAAAAACAAAACAAAACAAAACAAAAAAAAAACAAAGAGAATTTTAAAAAGGAACTGGCTAAGACATCTGTCCAGGATCCTAGTGCACTGATAGGAACAAAACTCCGTAAGGCCTGAACCACATGGCCTCCTGCAGAGGAAGTGGCTCCAGGTGGCTCTTTCCTATATAAACTGTGATGACATTAGCAGCACAGAGTGAGTAAAACCACCTCAGCTCCTCTGGCCACAGCTCTGCTGCCATGGAAGCCCACTGCTGGGACTGGAAGGAGGTCAATGCATGGCCCATCCTGGAGAGGAGCGAGGAATATTAAGCACCAGGTAAACCAAGAAAGGTGGTCCCTAGGGCTTTCTTAGGCGGCTGGCAAAGCATGCTAGGTTCCTCTCTTGTATACAGGAGGCCGATGGGCTATCCTGGACATACAGGCAAACTCTATGGTCCAAGGGACAATGTCACATGCCACCTGAGATCTTGCTAGGCCTCACTCAGAACCTGAATGACACCAAAAGTAATTTGTGCTCATCTATTCGTTGTCATCTTAATACAACACCTTCAGGACATACAGGCTAATCTATCAAGGAACGTGTTTGCCAAAGATATTATCAAGTAATCCACATTTGAACAATAGTTTCTTACACAAAAAAAAATTTTTAACGTTTTGCCCTTTATAATTCATTTTATATGTATGTAGGATATGGTAAACAGAAAAAGTAAAAATGGTTTTCTTTCTTTTCACATTTGTAAATAAACAGGCAGGCTGGTTATGGTGGCACATGCCTGTAATCCCAGCACTCTGGGAGGTCTAAGCAGGAGGATCACTTGAGACCAGGGTTTGAGATCAACCTGGGTAACACAGCAAGACCCTCATTTCTACAGAAAATTCAAAAATCATGCCTATGCCTCTATTCCCAGCTGCTCAGGAGGCTGAGATGGGAGGACCTCTTGAGCCCAGGAGTTCAAGGCTGCATTAAATAATGTCTCTGCCACTGCATTCCAGCCTAGGCAATAAAGTGAGACTCTGTCTCCAAAAATAAATAAATAAATAGATAGAAGAAAAGCCAAAATGCAGCATATGCATCTAATTTTGTTTTTTTAATTAATCTTGATTAGGTAACGTATTTAATTGTTAAAATACTACTCTATAATTAAAAGTCTTATTTTTTCAAATGTATAAATACTCTGTCAAAATATTAATGCTTATTGGAGCAAAATTTCCAGGAGATAGGAGCAATCTTTTCTGGACCCTAAATATTCAAACATCTAACATCTTTATTTACCTAACACAGCATGATTAAACCTGGAATTTAGAAATGGTATCTGGTAGTGATAACAGTACATAGACAAATAAATATTCAATACTTCAAAGCAAGGTTGTGGTTTTTGGGAGAGAAAAAAAGAAAAAAATATATAAAAAAAGAAAACAAATATTCAATAGACAATGATCAATCATTTGTTTCACTTAGCTTTGGTAAATATAAAAATACGCACACAAAACAGTCACACTAGTTTTTTTGTTGGAGCTACAGGGCTAGTTTTTAAGTCCCTATTAAAAGGTACACTGAGGCAGGGCATGGTGGTGCATGTGTGGCTCACGCTTGTAATCCCAGCACTTTGGAAGGCTGAGGGCGAATCACCTGAGGTCAGGAGTTTGAGACAGCCTGGCCAACATGGCGAAATCCCATCTCCATGAAAAATACAAAAAATTAGCTGGGCATGGCAGCTTGCGCCTATAATCCTAGCTACTTGGGAGGCTGAGGCAGGAGACTCACTTGAACCCTGGAGGTGGAGGTTATAGTAAGCCAAGATTGCACCACTGTACTCCAATCTGGGCAACAGAGCAAGATTCCATCTCGAAAATAAAAAAAAGTATACTGATACATACTCTTAAAGTTTACACACACACACACACACACGTATGCATATCACAATTTTGAAAAAGATACTATATCAAAATTACCTAAAATGATTCTGTCCTTTTGGAAGGAGAAATACAGTACCCTTGAATCTGACTTATGAGCATTTTACCTGAGCTTGAAAACCAAACATATCCTGGAAGGCACACAGTTACTTTTCAAAGCATTTTAACTTACTCTGTGGCACATAATAACAAACAAACAAAACACATTTTCTTTATAACATGATATATTCACACAATTCCAAAAAACTCAAATTTTCTAAGATTTACATTAGGAAGCCTCATTCCCACCTTGTCCTACCCTCCCCACTAACCACTTTGATTAGGTTCAAATGTATTCTTCAAGTAATGCTTTAGATAATATAAGCAGATACAAATCTAAATGCTCACTACACCCCCTTTTACAATGAAGAAACTTTTAATTTCATGAAGACTTACCTGAAGATCAGATTCAATCAGAAAAATGCCCAATGCAATCACTGCATCTCTCCGTCTTTCATCTAACTGGAAGATCCCATGGAAATCGACTGGACACATGCAAAGAAGCTTTTGGACCTAGAAAATGAGACCCCCAAAAAGAAACAATTCCACAAAATAGAAAACCACATTCAAAATAAACCAAGCTGAATACAGTGGCAGATGCCTGCAATCCCAGCTATTCATGAGGCTGAATTGGGAGGATAAATTGAGCTTGGGAGTTTGAGACTAGCCTGGCCAACATAGTAAGATTCTATCTCTTAAGTAAATAAAAATAAAAAGGGCCAGGCACAGTGGCTCCCACCTGTAATCCCAGCACTTTGAGAGGCTGAGGTGGGCGGATCACGAGGTCAGGAGATGAAGACCGTCCTGGCCTATGTGTTGATACTGTCTCTACTAAAAATATAAAAATTAGCCAAGCGTGGTGGTGCGTGCCTGTAATCCCAGCTACTCAGGAGGCTGAGGCAGAATTGCTTGAACCCTGAAGGCAGAGGTTGCAGTGAGCCAAGATTGTGCCATTGCACTCCAGCTTGGGTGACAGAGGGAGACTCTGTCTTGGAAAAATAATAATAAAAATAAATAAAATAAATAAAAAATAAATAGGCCAGGCTCAGTGGCTCACACCTTTAATCCCAACACTCTGGGAGGCCAAGACAGGTGGATCACCTGAGGTCAGGAGTCCGAGAACAGCCTAGCCAACATGTTGAAACCCTGTCTCTACCAAAAATACAAAAATTAGTCAGGTGTGGTGGCCCACACCTGTCTTCCCAGTGAATCACCTGAACCCAGGAGATGGAAGTTGCAGTGAGCCAAGATCATGCCACTGCATTCCAGCCCAGGTAACAGAGCAAGACTCTGTCTCAAAAAAGAAAGAAAAAAAGAAAGAAACCCACAGAGTAGAATAAAAGTCCAAAGAGTCCATGTAACCAATAAGTCATAATTTTTTTCCAGTTAAAAGATCACGGGACATCTCCAGCTGCTGAAATGATTGTACACATGCCCCCCAAAAACACAAAGACTCTGAGGAGTATGAGCTGAGAGTTAAAACTGTATACTCAGAGGGAGTAAGATGCAATGACTGAAGTTTGCATTTTGGTGTTAGGACAGCCTAAGTGGGGGTCACCACCCCCTGACTATGAACAGGTTACCCAAACCAACCTGCAGTAACAATGCCTCCCCGGCTCTTTTAAAAATTAAATGTGTGGCCGGGTGCGGTGGCTCAAGCCTGTAATCCCAGCACTTTGGGAGGCCGAGGCGGGTGGATCACAAGGTCGAGAGATTGAGACCATCCTGGTCAACATGGTGAAACCCCGTCTCTACTAAAAATACAAAAAAATTAGCTGGGCATGGTGGCACGTGCCTGTAATCCCAGCTACTCAGGAGGCTGAGGCAGGAGAATTGCCTGAGCCCAGGAGGCGGAGGTTGCGGTGAGCCGAGATCGCGCAATTGCACTCCAGCCTGGGTAACAAGAGCGAAACTCCGTCTCAAAAAAAAAAAAAAAAAATTAAATGTGTGGCTGGCACAGTGGCTCACGCCTGTAATCTCAGTGCTCTGGGAAGCCAAGGCAGGCAGATTATGAGGTCTGGAGTTCCAGACCAGCCTGGCCAATACGGCGAACCACATCCTACTAAAAATACAAAAAGTAGGCCAGGCACGGTGGCTCACACCTATAATCCCAGCACTTTGGGAGGCCAAGGTGGGCGAATCACATGAGATTAAGACCATCCTAGCCAACATGGTGAAACCCTGTCTCTACTAAAAATAATTAGCTGGGTATGGTGGCACATGCATGTAGTCCCAGCTACTGGGGAGGCTGAGGCAGAAGAATCACATGAACCCGGGTGGCGGAGGTTGCAGTGAGCAGAGATCATGCCACTGCACTCCAGCCTGGCAACAGAACGAGACTGTCTCAAAAAATAATAATAATACAAAAAGTAGTTGGGCATGGTGGTGCACACCTGTAGTCCCAGCTACTTGGGCAGCTGAGGTGGGAAAATCACTGGAACCTGGAAGGCAGAGGTTGCAATGAGCCAAGATCATGCCACTGCATTATAGCCTGGGTGACAGAGCGAGACTCTGTCACCAAAAAAAAAAAAAAAAAAAAAAAATCAAATGTGTGGGACTGAGCATAGCACATAGTCCATGCTCAATAAACATTATCTATTGTTACTGGATATGCTATAATAGCGGCTAGTGGAAGGCAAAAGCAGGCAATAAGTTAGCAATTTACTGAGCTACCTGGTTTGCTCTGAATCCACAATACCAGGGCAGTGCCTCCCATGGAATAGATGTCTAGTAAATGGTGACTGAATGAATGAATGAAAGGCACATTGACATGAGTGACTCAAAGATGCTGTTTGATGCAGTTGTTGGAGAATAGTAGCATAAAAAATACTTAGGTAAAGTTAAGTGAGTACTCGCTCCAGAAAATGACTATGCCAGCTACTCAGGTGCATGACCTGTAGCCCCACAAGGCTGCTGCAGAAGGGGAAGCTGAGGTTCAGCGTGTCAGCCACCTAACTGTACCAGAGCCAGGATGTGACTTCAGGTCTAACTCCAAAGTCCATGTGGCATTTCTTTCACTCAGGTAAAAGCTGTAAACATTAGATTTATTTATATGCAACAGAGTAACAAAGCATGATCTTTACCCTGTTCCCAAAGAACTCTCCAGGAACACAGAAAAGGACTGACAGCAAAAATATTTAAAACGTCAACTGTGTATGTGTTTGGTGTGTGGGAATATTAATGAGTTATCTTTCCTGTACCGTTATGTCCTTTCC